>NW_026585626.1:14412104-14648340 GCF_907164565.1 Psammomys obesus | reverse complement strand
AAATCAGGTGTCCATAAGTGTGTGGGTTTATTTCTGGGTCTTCTGTTCGGTTCCATTGATCTACCATTCTGTTTCTATGCCAGTACCATGCAGTTTTTATAACTGTTGCTCTATAGTACAGCTTGAGATCAGGGATAGAGATACCTCCAGAAGATCTTTTATTGTAGAGGATTGTTTTAGCAATTCTCGGTTTCTTGTTATTCCATACGAAGTTGAGAATTTTTCTTTCCAGGTCTGTAAAGAATTGTGTTGGCAACTTGATGGGAATTGCATTGAATCTGTAGATTGCTTTTGGTAAGATGGTGGCCAAGTCTTATGAGGTCAGTGGTAGTTGTAGTTTACAGGATTCACATCTAGTTAAGAGTAGAATGGAGTCCTAAACCAATTATGTGTACAACAAGTATAGAGAACAAGACATGGTGCTCTTTCAGACTACATCAATTCAAACTAGATGCAGTGTCTCAGCTTATACAGTCACTGACGTCTAATGAACACCTCAACTCTCACACACAATAAAACACCTGAAAAAGAAATCTACAAAATCAGGATTTATCTTGGCTTACAGTACCAGGGGATACGCTCTACTTTGGTAGGGCCTATATGGCGGCAGGAGCATGAGGTATCTGGTCACACTGTTGAAACAGTTAGCAAGCAAAGAGTAACAGATGCTGGTGCTCAGCTCTTGTTTCCCAGACAGGGCTGCTGCCCATATACAGTAGGCTTTCCACCTCAATTAATCTAAGCAACTCTTCACAGACTTGGCCTTGGGCTTGTCCTCTTCTGCGATTCTTCATTGTGTCACTCTGACAATCAACATTACCCATAACTCTATCCCTTGACAATATGGCACCCAAACACATCATTTTTAGGGTATTGCCTTCTACCTTTTGTCCCTATAACCTAATGGCCTTCTCATAAAGCAAAATGTACTCAGTCCAGCTACGAAGTCTCCACAGCCTTTATCAGTTCTGATAATGCTTTAAAGTATAGGACTTCTTATTCTCGGGCAATCTCTTAATCACGAGTCTTTGTATAATCACAAAACAAGTTAAAATGAAAGTGTAAATATTTTCATTCTAGAAAAGAAAAATGGGGTAGGGGAGGGTAGAAAGGAAATACTGGACCAAAGCAAGACCAAAACTCAACAGCAGACATCAAGTCCTGCAACTACATCGAAGTTACAATGGGCTTCATTAGCCCAGTCTCCTCCAGTCCTCCCACCTCAAGTACACACAGCTCCGGTGGCGGGGTGGGGGGGTCATCTTTATTCAGTATCAATAGCTTTCTTCAACAGGTATCCCATGGTTCTAGCCATCTCCAATATCCTGGTGTCTAAATGCAACTTGGGTCTCATCTTCACAGCCTGACAAAGTGGCCTCTGAGGGTCTCCTTGCAGGTTCTTTGACCTTGATGGCTGAATGTGAAAAAACACTTTCTTCGGCAGTCAGTTTCCAGCTGGGAATCTTTTTATTTTTTTCAGTATTCTCAGTTCAGGTTTCTCCTTTTAAATAATTTGCAGATTAGAGCACTCAGTGGGTGGGGCCTTGCCATCACGGTACCTCTCCTATTCTATTATTCCCCCCACCAACCCCCATACCACCTTTGTTCTTTTTCTCTTTGTTTTTGAAACCCTCACCCCTGGTCCATTACTAGCTTCTTGCCTTCTGTGAGAAGGCAATCTAAGCATGAATATCTAAAGAGTTAAACCTAGCATCCACATATAAGTAACAACGGTCAGCACTTGCTTTTCTGGGTCTGGGCTGCCTCACTCAGAATGATTATTTCCAGCCCCATCTAGTTCTCTGTTGATTTCATGACTTCATTTCTTTTTTTCAACTAAATAACATCCTGTTGTATATATGAATCACATTTCATTATTCATACATCCACTGACAAACATCTAGGTTGCTTCTGCTTCTTTGCGATTATCTAAATTTTACATGTATTGGTGTCAGATCCACTAGAACTAAAGTTACAGACAGCGGAGATCTGCCATGTGGGTGCTGGGAATTGAACCTGAGTCCTCTGGAAGAGCAGCCAGTGCTCTTACCCGCTGTGTCATCTCTCCAGCCTCTACTATTGTTAATAGCACAGCAACAGACACGGATGTCTGTGGGACCTCTGTGGTAGGATTATAGGACATAGAGTCTTCCTTTGGTCCAATATTCCCTTTGTTTTCCAAAATCTAATTTTCTGTGTATGTTCTACCAGCTCACTGTGGGAAATGAGACTAAAATGGGTTGGGACATGGCCCAGTGGATAAAAACACTTGATATGTTAACGTGAAAACCTTAGTTTGAATCCCAGCACCCAGAGGCATGGCTATAACCCTGTAATCCTAGCTTACTCGCCAGACATTTGAGCTGAAATGGAGAGTTTTCGATTCAGTGAAGTGCCTTGTCTTTAGAGAGCAGTAAGGGAAGACACCTTACAGCAGGTATGGGTTTCTCTGAAGGTAGACATCTAGGAGATAAGGGATAAGGAGGGTGAGACATAAAAGCTGTGGGATCAAGATAACCCCCCCTCCCAGGACTTATGGGAGCAGAGACAGAAGAAAGTAAGAGAAAACAGGAAAACTCCCAGAAGTGGGAAGGGGAAGAAAAGAAAATGGAGTCACCAAAGCAAACAGCTCCTTAATATTGTGTGGAATATTAATATCCCAGTGGTTTGGGAAGCTAGAGATGTCAAAGGTTTGAAACCTTGAAAGAGCAAAATAATAACAATAGTAACAACAACAATGATTTGCCAACAAGTGAAAGTCCTGCAAGTCTATGTCTGGGGACTCTCATCCTCTTAGAAGTGGAAGGGATTCTGATCCAACCAAGGCTTTTCAGAAGAGGAAAAAACAGACCTAGTGACCCAGGTTTCCTTAAAAGTGACAGAACTAAACTTAAATTTCCAATGTAGCTCACTCCAGCATGCAATGTGACATCAATTAAGAACAAAATCTGAGCCAGGGCTCGATGGCCTCTGCACACTAATGAGCCATTCCAGAGCAGCCTAGCAACTGCTTTGCAAACCCCCCTGTACCTGGAGAGTAGCTGTGAAATCTGCAAGACACTTTTGTCCTGATCCAAGCAAAGGAGTGACTGCTCACAGTCAGCATTCACTTCCCCAAGCCTCAGGGGAAGTGTATCTGCAACGCTGGAAGAAAGGCTGATAAACTGCTTCAGCAGTTGATGCCTCTAGTGACGACAGCAGGCAGCTGTGGAAACCCTGAAGCCATGGCGCACCCACGGAGCTGCTGCTGCGCCACTTGTGCACTTGTTTCATGAACAGCGTTGGCAGTTCCCTTTCCCTAAAGCCCATTTTCAACGAAGAACACTCTTAAAACCACTGCCCTCCCCTATGCCTCTGCTTCTTCTTGGGCTCCTGAAGGAACAAACATGTCTAGAAAATGGCTTTGTGCTACCGAGAAATGCTGCCTATATCTCCCTTTTCCCCATCAAAATTAAAAGCCAATAAAGGTTTGATTTCAAAGCCTCTTCAGAATAAGATACCTCACTTGATCTGAAAACTGTGTACTTGATGGGAGGAGAAAAAGACACACCATTTAACTCCCCAAATATACCCTTATTCTGTTCTTTATGTGTGAGAAGAAACAAGTGATGACTTTGGAGACAACCCTTTGAACATTTAAGAATAAAACATCCCTTGGGCTAAGGGGCACATAAAAACTTCCCTTGCAGCGGCCCCTAAACACACAGTATAAGTACAGAAGCAGAGCTGTCATCTCTTAGCATCTGCTGTCTACTTCCAGCTCTTGCCCAGCACCAAGCCATGCCTGGCACACAGAAAGAAGGGGTTCTATGAGCCAGCTTCACTGTGCCCTCAGAGCTGTGAACTCCAGCACTTGACAAAACTGCGTCCTCCTATGTGCACAGCACACTCATATCCAGCTTCTGTCTATATATCCCAGTGAACATATTTTTAACTGTATCGTCATTGTTCTGTATACTGCAGCTCTTCTCTCCACAGCAGAAGTATCTGGCAGCAGAAAAGCCAGGTGAGGGGGCTTCTATTATGCACAGGTTCTTTACCTGTTGCCTCCTGTTCACAGCATGCACTAGACAGAGCACCATACCTGCCCCTAGACAGGATGAAAGCAACTGCCCACAACACTGAGCCACTGGCATCTCCTGTGCTTCAGCCTTTGATTGGAAGCTTCGCTTCTGCAGCATACGGGCAACACTGAGAGCCAGTAACTGACTGCCTGACAGAAAGAAAAACCTTATTACCAAGGGTCAATACTTCCTAGGTTTAAGAAGCCCCGAAGTGACGGCATCACTGATCCTAAAGCAGCCCCTGTGGCAAATGTCCTCCTGTGTCTGCTGGAATGAAGATGCTCCAGACTGTACTGAAGTGGTTCTCAGGAAGCCATGCATTCTACACTGCACAGAGTGAAGACAGACCTCTCTCTGTGTCACTGGGATCCTCATCCTTGGACACACCGATCTGCGTGGGAACCCATCCAGAGCTTAGCTGGGGGCTCTCGGAGAGCTCTGAATGGCCATCTCATGGAAGGACACATTCTCTCCTAGGACATTCCAGGCCTAGCAGTGATCCCCACATGACACCTTCTCTTCTGCATGTTTTCCTGCAAGTACTGATATACGAACGAGGACTGCCCCATAAAGGAGATGTGAGAATTCTACGCACTACAAATGGAAGAGGAGCTCATAATAATCACAACAGTTGCAGCAACTCTCAGACTAACACTCCACAGAAGAAGGTGGTCTTGATAGGACATTATGAATGATATCAAAGACTTCAAGATTAAACTTTATTTCCACAATTTTCAAAGAGACCACTTAGCAATAACTATGTGGACTATTTTAAGGAGAAATTTAAACATTACGAGCCCATCTGAAAGCACCTTTGGTTATTTGTCTCCCAGCCTCTGCTCTGCACATAGGTTTGTAAGGTTAACACAGAGCAGTGCCAGCGCACAATCCATGGTACCCTGCTCCTCTTTAAAGAGCTAATGCTTTTCTATCGACTCGGGCTTCATGAAAGTCCTCTCAAATCGCATGCACGACACTGAGCTGGCTGTATAGGCAATCGCTGCATCACATTGCACTGCAATGGTTAATTTAGCAATTGTCAGATGATTATTTGGATTCATTCGCTTAATTTTTAATCTGACTTATAAATCTAAAATGAAAACTTCATATGAAAGTCTTCAGTGTTGTATTTACTATGGGAAGATTTTCTTGTAGATCCAACTAGCAATTGGAATTCATCTAGAAAAGGCTATTTTCTGGCTACTCTCTGGCTCTGTCACTAACCTAAAAGCTTAGGACATCACAGGATTTCAAAATGGACTACCTAACTTTGGTTCTGATCTGGGATGAAAAGTCCCCTTACACCTTCACAGACTGCTTCCTCAATGAGTCTGACCCAGGCTACATGTTGGCTACAGTACTGTCCAGCGGTGGGGAGGTGCCCAATAGACTAAAGGAGGAAGAATGAATTAGGGGAAGGGCTTGCAGAACCACTTTATGACACTTTATGACCATGACCTTGAAGGGTTCTCGTATCTCCCCAACTGGATGCTTTGTTGTTGTTTTTGTTTTTGTTTTCGGTTTTTCAAGACAGGGTTTCTCTGAATAGCCCTGTCAATCTGGATGCTGCTTTAAGTGACTGTTTAATGGAATTAAGTCTATTTACAAGGAAAACAGAGTCTTCAAACACTGTCAAAAATCAACAAAGTACAGCACAAAACATAACAAAAATGTCATTTTTTTCCCCTAAAATGCCCTGGTCCAAGAAGAGTCTACCTGCTTCCTAGAAAACTCAACTCACAACCACTTGCACAGGGGTTCTCTGCAGAGCAAGGCAGCAGAGACAACAGTAGGGTGGCACCCACTGTGGGGACAAGGTTCCTGCCCCAAGGGCTCAGTGGGAAGGCTAGTCTGCTCCAGAAGAAGCAGAGGCTGCATGGGCATCCATGTCCTCCCTCCCACCCACCCCCACCTCCCCTGAAGAAACCTCCTCCTGCACTGCAGCTCAGAGAACTCCATCAGTAATAAATACTGAGTACAAAATAACATAGTAATTAGGGACTGGTTTTCACTTTCTAGAGTTTACTTTCTTTTGGGCAAAGTGCTGAGCAACTCAAAAAGTATGCCCTTGAAGCAATCAGTTTATCTTACAGCAGCTTACAGCCAAACAGGCTAATCCTATTACAGCAGGTCTGAGTGAAGCTCAGCCAGCGTTCCCTACAGTGGGCAGTGGACACAGAAGCCTCTTCTATACGATTTAGATTTCAGGAAAAATGAGGTTTGATGAACCCTTGCAGCCTGTTTTTCCATCAAACACAGAAAGGGCATTCCACTGCAAGGCAAGCATGAAGACGCGCGCAGTAAAGGCTGAAGGGGAGGCACACAGACAGTGGTCTGGAGAACACTGTCCCTAGAACTCACACTTTCCACCAGGATGTCCAGGCCGTGTGTAACACTTTTCAACTCTAGGCACACTCCACTGCTCTGTCCCTCAAATGGCCCTGCAGGACAGTCAGATCAAAGAGCCCAGGCCCACAACTCCCATCTCCAGCTGTAAGCCTGCCTACCCATCGTTCTAACACACCTTGATAGTGTTAATGCCACCTGACTGCAATTCTCCATCAAATTGTACACTCAAAGTGTGTGGATTTCATGGTATGTGTTATTCAAGGATTTCCAAATGTAAAGCAACACTCGGAAGTATCTGAGTGACCCCTGACATGTAATCAGGGTCAAGGAGAGACAGCCCTTGAAGTTCTGGTTTGCCTTTCTTGAGACTTCAGATCACATCACCTTTGTTCAGCCAAGTGATCCCCTTCCTCTAGGGCACACTATTAGTCACCCCATCCCAAAAAGCAGGAAGAAGCACAAGTGAGCAGAGACTCAAAGCTGTCTTTACACACAATGACGAAGGCTCTCATTTACTGGACATCACAAGATGAGGGTCTATTTACAAACACCCTGAGGAAAAGACATGACTTTCTTTTATTTATAGGCAAACAAACTAAAGCTCAGAGAGATTTAGCAACTCAACCAGGTTAACACATTAACATATGTTGTAGCAAATGATAAAGTACTAACTTGAGTACTTTAAATAATCCATATTTTCAGTTACTATACTGGCTATTCACCAACTACAAAAAATTAAGCCACTAGGATATTTTTAATTAGTAGAAGATAATAATGTGTGTTATAAATATTTGAATGCATATACATTGCTTAAGAGTATGAAAAATTATGCAGCTGCTTTGGAAACAGTCCAGCAGTCTATCAAATGGTCACACAGGTGCCACACATGAACCTACACGTAAACACTAGAGAAATGTAAACAGTCTACACAGAAGCCTACACATGAATGCTTCAGCCACAGATGCGAAAATGTGAAGACAATCCAAGCATACAACATCCGAAGAATGGATAAATAGCAGGTGGCCCATTCATACAACACGATATGAATCAGAAAGAAAAGGAATGTGTGATCTAAAACCTACAGGACAAAGACACAACTATGAACACACTAGACACTATCAGACCAAATATTTTAAGGGAAATAATTATATGGTGGGAAAACTATGTCTCAATAAAGCTGTTTTCTTTTTAAACAGCTAACATCTAACCCAGTTAAAGTAAGATCTACATAAAAAAATGAATAGGAGAGAAAGAAGGAATAGATGCTCCAAGACAAGATACAATTGCCAAATACTCCGCAATGCCTCTAACAAGCTTTCATTTGGAACAGACTAAATGCACTTAGACTAATGTTAACATTAGTATGTATTCCTCAGTCACATGTCAGCAGAGCAGAGGGAAGGGGCCACTTAACTAGTAGGTGGTGGGAAAAGGCTGATCACAGTAGACAGCAGGAAGGCGGGATAGAAGAAATCTGAGCACATAGGAACTTCCACTTTTCAAAGACATTGGGGCACGTGGGGTGATGTGCAAGCACTATACGTGCATGTGGGTGAGACTTTGTCAGGGCAAGAAAACAGAAGTAACCTGGATACACCAGGCATAAAGCCAGGGCTGCTAGCACTAACATGATAACTGTATTAACCTTCTCTGGGGGAATAATTTTTTTAATGTAACACATTTGTCAAAATGTCATCATGTTTTAGCTTTCCTCTCCCACATCCTCCCACTGATTTCTCTCGTCTGTAAAAGACAGAGCAGTAATTAGAGCAGGAAACTGCCTGACCCCAGCTCCTGTTGGGATGTAGGTCATACCCATCTCCGGCAGGCCACTCACTGCCCCCTCCAGACAAGGACAGCAAGACATAATTGCATCCCAGAATCCAACTCTCCTGCCTCTCTGAATACTGGCATGCAGGAACCAACAGGACTAATTGTGTATAACCAAGTGCTCTTTTGTCCGTATCCATTCGGCACAACTCTCACAAATAAGCAGGACCTTTCTCCATTCCTGCCTAAATTGTCCCCAGGCTAAGATGGAAAAAGCCTCCAAACGGAGCTCTATGGCCCAGGGAACATCTGGGATTTAAAAATGAAGTGGAATGCTTTTTGATCTTCACTAAAAATAAGTATATTATATTGGTAGGAAGCATGTAATATACTTAATCAACTTAAAATTGAAGAACATTTTGACACATGATGCAATGAACACTCAGGTTCACTATGTTAAGTTAAAGACATTATATTAAGTGAAATAGTCCTACCACAAAGGAATGTTTTATATTATGGTATAAATATTAACATGAGATTGTGTGGATAAGCAAGAAAGAAAAGATTATAGGTGGATGGTGATGTGTCTGTGTGTCAAGCTGACAAAGGGTAAACTGCTGGCTAGTTTTTCTGTCAACTTGACAAAAGTTAAGGTCAGCTGAGAGGAGGAAACCTCAACTGAGAAAATGCCTCCATAAGATTCGCCTTTAGCCAAGCCTGTGGGGGCATTTTCTTGATCGATGATTGATGACTGATGTGGGAGGGTCCAATGTGGGCAGTGTCACTCCTGGCGATGGCCCCAAGTTTTATAAAGCAGGCTAAGCAAGCCACAGAGAGAAAACCAGTAGGCAGAGCCCCTCCAGGGCTTCTGTTCAAGTTCCTGACTCCAGCTTCCTTCCCTGCTTATGTTCCTGCCCTAATTTTCTTCAATGATGGACTGACACCAACATGTAAGTGAATAAACTCTTTCCTCCCCAGGTTGCTTTCATCACGGTGTTTTATCACAAGAACAAAAACCCTAACAAGAACACCACCATATCCTTCGAGAAGAAAAAAAGGGTTGAAGATAAGCAGATAATCAGTAGCGTGTATGTGATGATTTTCTAAGTTAAAAAAAAAATCCCTAAAAGATAGGCTTTGGGCCAGTCTGAGGCTGCTGAACATCTCTGCATGCCTGGAAGGACTACACCTAGCTCCATGGGAAGGATGTTTCTGAATTCCAGCCATCTTAGCAAATGATCAAATGTGGTAAGGGGCCTGTAGGAACCTCTGAGTTTTAGGGAGGTTGGAGAGAAATTATGATCCCTGGCATGAGGGTAATCTTGTGAAATTGAGCCCTTGGCCTGTGTCATCTTCAGAGAACTGGAGAACAGCTGGCTTCAAGTGAGGAAAAACTCCACACATCTGATGAAAGCTGTTCTGAGGAGAACAAGCTCATTTCCCCAAACACCTTCCAAGTAACAAAGATGTCTGTAGCACAGTTTACCATACCTGCTCGTCAATGATACAAAACGCTTGGGGAAAGTCTTACAAAAGTGTTAACATCTGCCACCATGAACATTCCTGGGACTAAGATGGCTGCTGACTAAACTTCTGGCAGAACTATAAGCCAATGACACACTTTTTGCCAAACACTGAAAAAATACTTCATCTGCAGACTAAACATGCAGTCATTAGACCCCTTTATTGTAGTGCAAAAGGTTGCAATGCAAACCAGCTTCCTTGCCTCTACTTAACCTGTCTAGTCCCATGCGTCCCTTTGTCCCTTTGCTCTTAACTCCTCCACCTCTCTTTCTAATTGCAATTGATGAAGAATGAGTTCTTCTTTCTTTTTAATAAATCATCTCAAATTTGTTTTTATCAAAACAAAGGATTTTAAAATAAAAAGAAGATATCATTAGAGTCCTAGCATAGAGCATAGAGCTATTTCCACTTTCACCTTGAGAACAAGATGTCTAAGCAGCAGCAACCTAAATTGTACAGTTTGAGGTTGCTTTTTGGCCACAAGGGGAAGTAATGCATTCAGACCAGAAGATGAAAACTGTTTTTGTGGTCAGAAGGCATTGGTGTGCACACCTTTCATCTGATCTAGTGTTCTTGTTCGATAATCTTCAACATAGGAATTGAGGTTCATTTTTTTTTTTCAACCCTAACATTTTCACTCTAAGACTGTTTCTGGTTTACACACCCCAAACACCCCTGCTGCTACCAAGACCATACTTCAAATCAAAAAAAAAAAAAAAAAAGTGGTAAGTTGATGAAACAAGAAAGGGGAAGAGTTTCAAGGTATTCTAAAGGATGGAAGAAAACAGTTTCCTGCATCTGTTTCCCCAGATCTGTGTATGACACTGTTAGACCCATACGCACCCTTGCTGCAGCCCCTGACTCACCTTCTCCACCCTCTTGTCCATTGAAGCAAACTCGGGAAGCTAGCACAGGGGTGAGATGAAAGCCCTGGAGGAATATCTCTACATATGCTCCTACCTGGGGGACCTGAAGGTTCCCCAGCTGCTCATATGCAAACCCCAAAGAGATCTCTGTGCATGCAGGGGTTGGCCTGGGTGGAAGTTTAGACCCTCATAGAGGCCACTTGACAGCACCCAGGGTCTTGAGTTTGCCCTGTTCTTGCTGTGTTGAGTTTTAACAAATCCTATCCTGGTCTCCCTTTCCACATCTCCTTTTCAACTAGATTTACCCTCCTCAAGGAAAGCTTTGAAAATGAAGTTAGATAAATCATTGGTGAATGACCCAAAGAAGAGAGATGATACCTTGGTGTGACTGGAACAGAGAACAGCCTTCCTGAAAGGACAGGTGAGCAGGTCTTAACAGTCAAAGGAAGTGACCCAAAGGCCAAGGCTGAGAACCCCATCCTAGCCTGTTCCATCTTTACCTGCCCTCTGCTCTCAGAAGTTGTAGCATTTTAAATAAGAATGGACCCCATGGGCTCAAAGATTTGTTGTTGTTTTTTATTTTTTATTAATTACATTTTATATGGGCTCAGAGATTTGAATGCTTGGTCATTAGGAAATGGTATTACTTGACAGGGATTAGGAGGTGTGGCCTGGTTGGAGGAAGTGTATCACCAAGGATGGGGGATGGGCTTTGGAGGTTTCAAATGCTCAAGCCTGGTCCAGTGTCTCTGTCTCTCTGTCTCTGCCTCTCTCTCTCTTTCTCTCTGTCTCTCTCTTTTTCTGCTGCCTTTGGATCGATGTAGAACTCTCAGCTACCTCTCCAGCACCATGTCTGCCTGTATGCTGCCTACTTCCCACGTGATGATAATGGACTAAACTTCTGAACTGTAAGCCAGCCCCAAGTAAATGTGTTCCTTTATGAGAGTCACAGTGTCTCTTCACAGCAATAGAACATTGACTAAGTCAGCAGTCATCCATGCAACAGCCAGGACTGTAAGAAATACAGGGCCTCTTTCTATGAATTATATGATGCTAAACTTCATAGGGTGAGGAGGACCAGGCTAAGATGAAGGTATTCTGGCCTGCCAAGAACCCACAGATATGACCAGAGAGCCTGGAGCCAAGGCTACAAGGAAGCAAGGAAAAGCAGTGTCTCTCCTTCACTGAGATGAGAAAGGAAGACAATGAGATGGGGTGTGGAGCTCCACAAAACCTGCGCATTAGTAGCTGGCTATCAGCATGAGGTATAAGGCCTATTCTTCGTAACTCAGGCAGGCTCAGTCTTTCTGTCAAAGCCCTTTGACTCACAGAAAGCAGAACTTTTCAGAACCTTCTAGGAGGCTAGAGCACAGCAGCAGCCCTTCCCATAGGGTAGTGCAGCAAAGGCTATGAGGAGACAGTATAGAGGTTCAGGTCCGCCGGAAGGCAACTAAGTGCAGAGGTCATGCTCGCTCACTTAAGAGTGCCCAAGCCAGAGTCCTCAAATCCCTCACCAGATGTTAAGTTTCCCCTGACCACAGATTCCAATAGCCATCAAGATGGGACCTAGCCAGTGTGGTTCACACCTATAACTGTAGCACTTAGGAGTCTATGAAAGGAGAATCTGGAGTTCAAGGCCAGGCTGGGTATGTAATAAGATCCTATCTCAAAACAACTGTAGACATCTGCTTCATTATCCACCACATTTCCATTGCCTTCCTAAAGGAGTTCCTCCGGTGTCCCCTAGGTATAGCAGTCACCACGGGGGCTCGCTGCTGCCTCATCTCTCTACCTCAGATCAAGTTATGCCAGTCCTCTTGGTGACTAAATTTAACCCCAGATAACAGTACAATTCTCACAGATGCATTTTTAAGAACTCTTACTTCTCCTCAGAATTCTAAATTAATTTTTGCATCTATATTTATCAGAAATATTAGCCTATAGCTTTCTTTTGGCTTCCTTTTCTAGGTTTTGGGGGTTTTGTTTATTTGTTTTTTGTTTGTTTGTTTGTTTGTCAATTAGCTTAAAGCAACCAAATTAGCACCCTACCCTAAGGCAACAGTACACACTGGAATTAATTGAAACTGTCCCTCCCTCATTAAGCTAGTGTCTCCCTCCTCTAGAGCAAGGCATCCATTTAGTCTTTTTTGGGCAGCCTTACTTCATGGGCTTGGAAAGAATGAAAGCTAAGAAGAGTAAGAAGGTTCTAGGTCAAGCACTAGTAGTGTAGTGCCTGGTACCTGAAGAATCAGCAGAAACTGAGAACACACACACACAGCTCTCCCAGGGATGTGATTCTGCCAGCCCTTGGCAAACTGCACAATCAGCTGCATTAAAAATGCCATGTCGAACATTCCCTTCACATACTGTTAGGCCCAAAAAGAGCCTAAATATAAGAAGGTATGAAGAGAACTCAGGAAACTAATCATCCATTGATGCAAAAACGCAAGAGGTTCCTCTTGACCATTGCGTAATGGGGTCACTCCTGCTGGTCAGCTAGGAGTGGCACTGGGAGACAAAGACCTTAGGTTTTTAAAAGACACAAGGCGGGAATCTCCTGGGGTTGCCTTCTTGGCGATTTAGGATTGGATGAGGTGTTTAACTTTTAAAATAATTGGTTAGTTCTGGTCACCCTTAGGTCCAGTCAGCCCTGTCGTAAATATCTGATCTTCAAGTCAGTTTGGAATTTCCTCCACAGTTAAATGTGGGAGGCTCAGCCCATGTCTGTTCTGAGGAGTGGCTTTGGATCAAAGGTTAGGAGAAGGATTGGGGCCATTTGGCCCAGTTTCCAAACAAAGCCCATCTCCATTTTCTCTCCATTTAGTAGAGATCTCTGCTTGTTCTCTTCCTTATCTCTGCCCTCACAGATGGCTAATGTCAGGAACTTTTATATTCCTCGGCTCTCTGGAGAAGCACTAAGAGGCTTTAATTAACATGGGCCTAAAACTTGCAAATATAAATTATAAGGCAATTAAAAGAAACATAGGTTACAAAGTTAGTCTGATTCTTTCAATACCAAGAGCTTCCTAAACTTCTGGACACTGGCCCAGCTGCACTAAAGCAGGTGTTCAGTAAACTATATTGGAATCTATAGGTTCGTGTTCAGGGTTCTAAGAAGATATAGCAAGAGAGAAGGAGATGTAGGGAAATGTTTGTGTTTGTGGTCAAGTACTCCCCATCGTCCTGCTCTGTGTTCTGTGATGGTCCAAACACTTTCCAACAACCATAGATACTGGTTTCCCCTCTCCATCCCAGTTCTGCCCTTCTGTGTTTCTTTTAGATGGAGCCCAGGCTATGTGTTCTTGGTATTTCTAACTCCTTCAAATACCTCCCTACTTAGTATCATTTTATTACATGGTTGTTTACTATTGCCTCATTATTATTAATGCAGTTGTTAGTCAAAAGCCAGGCATAATCAATGCTGTCTGCCAGTGGTGGAACATCGCTTCCCACGTATCCTACCACCACGCACCACAGCCATCGCCTCCTCCTCTTGTGGTCAGCTCTCACCAGCTGCAGGCCACATGCTGGATGCAAACATCATTTAACTGTGCTTAACTCCACATTTTCTCCATAGCCACCCCTAAATGCATGTGTGTTAGCAACTGGAGAGGTAGTACTCTACAGAAGACCAGAGCAAAACAAATGGACAATCTGTCTGCAATCACTGCAGGGCCGAGCACAGTGCATATGTACATACAGCCACACCCTGCGGGAAAGCCTGGAGGTAAAAGGACAGTAGCCATTCTACCCTGTATTAGGTTCTTCTACTCAATTATCAAATAACAGCCCATGGCTTCTTATCTATGTTTGTAAATAGAGTTTTAAACTTTAAAAAAAAAAAGTGTTTCATAATGTTTGTGTTTTCAAACATGTACTGCTTGCTAGAGGAGTGTTTGACTGATTTAGAATCACCCCCACCTGAACCAAGCAACCCAACAGACATGAGTCCCATCTGCAGGGCGACTCTCTAAAAGCCATTTTGTCTGGGCCCTCTGAGCCCACAGTATCCCATCTGACTGATTAGGTCACGCTTTTCCCACAGCCCTCCTTATCCCCCAAGAACATGAAGTCCCCAACATGCTAATTCATCAGCTGTACCACACATTCAAAGCAGAATGTGGCCTTCCTGGAGAGGCCCAACACCCAGACGCTGACTAGGTAGCTAAGACAAGACCAAAGCTTCCTCGAATGGGGCTTTACAGTTACATTAAAAATCTTGAATATATCTTCTAGCAATGGGTTCAGGAAAATTAAAAGTAAGACTAAAATATCTGTGTGCACCTCTGTGCACCACAGCATTACTACCAATGGCTGAATGGGAACCCACAAATGTCAATCAATGGAAGGATGGACAGAGAAAGGGTAGTATAGCCATTAAGTGGAAAGTGTCTTTTAAGGGGGAAGAAAATATGATGCAAGCTCTAACATGGATAAACCTGGAGACCTCTGTGCTGAGCAAAATAAGGCAATCACAAAGGACAATTTGCATAGGGCTCCACTGATGTGAAGTATGCAGAACAGACAAGTTCAAAAACAGAAACTCGGGTAGTATTTATGGAGCTGCTGTCTAGTAGGAAGTTGCTTGGGAGAATGGGAAGTTCTAGTAGGTACAGAAAGTACATAATGCCATTGAATTGTGCCTTTAAGCTGCTTAAAGTTGTAAATTTATACTATAGGAATTTTCCAACAGAAACTATAATATTAAATCATAAAATATGTGTTCAGCCCACCATACTACCAAAGAAACACAGGAGTTAAAAGAGCTTCGTACTCACCACCAGCCCATGAAATACCAAGACAGTCAGTATAATGGGAGCCTTCCGATAAGCTAGAACCTTTCCTCAGACAGCAGAGACACTGCCTGGAACATACCACACCATTCGCAGTATCCCAAAGGCCAGGTCTAGGCCAGCTCAATAGCCCAAAACTCAGCCAGTGACCTTATGTCAATAGCCTGGACTTATACTCTGGAAACAAGCAAATGCTAAAATTCAAATATTACCCCTCTCGCAGAAATCCAACATTTAAACATTAAAATATACCACTGAGGCTGATCAAATCTGGCTGTGGTCACCAAAGTCACTAGCACAGGACCAGGCATAAGATACCTTCTGACTCTGATAATATCTCATTTTGCATGTAGCCCTGACATAGTCTATAATGCCAAAGGACATTATCAAACCAGGTCCAATACACAGCCAGGGTGTGCAGGAGACCTGCAGAACACAGCATTTAGAAATGGTCCCCGCAGAAAGCTTTGGGTTTATGTTTCAGGCAGGCTGTCAAGGAAACACAGAACCCCAGATGAGCATACTAAGAACAGTTTATGCCCATAAAGACATATCCTCCAATTTAAAGCAGCTAGGGGGAAAAGAGGGCTTGATTAGAGTCACTGCCATGGAAGACTGCCATAGGTGGACAAGGCCAGCTAGCACTGTGCGCCGTGGGCATGTCCTGCCAATACTGAATTTCCATAGACCCTACCATCCTACTGCAAAAAGTGCCTGTGTCTGTAGCTTAATTCCCATGGCCCTTTGGTGTCCAGCCATACTCTCTTTACGGATCTTTTCCAATAGGTAAAAGAGAAGGATCCTAAGTGTGCCTTTTTCCAAAGATGTATCTCATTCCTGACACATCTGTTCAACATATGGATTCCTTGGCTTCATTCCTCTGACAAGCATGTTCAACATCAGTGTATTTGCAGAGCAGTGGGGTAGCAGTTCGGAAAAAACAGAGTGCTAGTGATTAACTGCTGCCTCAAGCGTCTCAAAGCTTAACGCACGCAGACAACAGTGACCTGGCTGCAACATTCTTAATGTGCTTAGGCTCAAATACAGGGCCTTTGTGGATCTTAGGGAGTTATTCTCCCACTGAGCTACAGCCCCAGCTCTACCAGTATCTGCTCTCTATGAGAATAGATGGTGTTTCCACTGGGGTTGGCAGTTCCACCACCAAGACATCACCTACATGAAACTTGGCTGAGAGAGGCACCTGAGAGCCTAGGCTCCTGTCTACAGAGCTGCCTGAAAATGTTTACGTAATGCAAGCTGCCAGTCTCTAAAGACCCAGGCCCAGGAGCGGGCAAAGTCACATCTGTCAAAACACCCATCTCAGGATCCAGAACAGAGTTCTGTTCTCTTCTAGATCCTCTTCTATGAGCTCTACAGCGTCAAAACCATCCTCCATTTTCCACAAGGAGATGGGAAAGGGGAATAGAGGATATGCCCTATTTGTAGAAAACTTATTCGGCATACATTGGGTTCTATCCAGAGGGAGATGGGGTCCAATGTGGGAAAGGAGAAACAGAGACAGAGACACAGACAGAAAAGGAGAGATACAGAGAGACAGAGACTGGAGCACCAAAGCTTCAGCTCTGTCCAGGGAACCAGTTCAGCACTATAGGAAATTCACACAGCATCTCAGCAGAGCTTGAACTGGTCTGTGAGTTCGGCAGAGGCAGGAGCATGGATAGTCAGTACAGAGCTAGCACAAGCATTCAATTATTGTGATAAATTTAATAAGATTCATGAGAAAGTTTCTCTTATTTTAAATCCTATCAGAATTCTAAACTGGAGAAAGGGAATATTCTTAACTACATGGGTGTAAAACAAGACTTCCAAGTGACAGCAGTGTAGTGAAATTAACTGAGAGAAAATGGTAAGAGATGGTAAGAGGAGTCACTTTGTCAAACTGCTTCCTAACTCTATGTGATATAGTTTAATAAAAGGAAAACAGTACCACTGACACTGATCAAGATGGTCAGTAGTCAGCGTAGGTGATGTTAGCTTATTAAATGCTCAGTTCAGGAAAGATGTCTTCCTGTATCTGTGCTTTCTTTCCAGGTGAAAATAGCTTTGCAAATCCCCTATGTGACATGTGATATCACAGAACAACTGAATTCTGGAAACAATTTTAGTATTCCATTGCATCTTTATCACCCACAATTTTGATATCTTAATAACCCACAAATAACAAAATAACAAAAAATTATGTTTCCAATAAAAATGCTTTCCCATAAAACCTATGACACATACCCTTCCAAAGGCAGATGGCTCTGCTGTATGATATTATTATATACATAGTTACCTACGTCACAAATATTTCCAGATTCAAAACTGCTATGCTTTCCTGCTTGTCACTTTTCCCTATGCCATTTCCATGGCAACCTGCTTCCTTCCCCTGAAATAAAAAGAACACAGAGACATCTTTAAATTGACATACATTAGAGCTAAATTATTTAATCAGACACAGTTTATTTTAATGATTACCATACACCAACATTAACCAGAAATAATCGTTACAGTTAATAAAAATGAGCCAATGTAAACAGGCCCCTTTGTTTACACAGGATGACAGCATTGTCATTAAACATGACACCCAAGCTTCTATCACCATCATGTCTTCACCCTTGTGTATCATGCTGTCACCACATGCAGACTTCCTCCCACACCTGCCCAGTTCCACTAGCCTATTCTTCCAAATGAGCCAAGACAGATTCTTCAAGACTGAAGGGTCTCCCTGCCACTCTCACCTCCTGCAATGCAACATCAGCCCACACGTGTGTGCCCATGTTTACTTCAGCCACGACAGACTTCTTCACAAGAAACTAAGCACAGGGCCCACAGATGGGATGTGGGGATGATCTTATTAACTGACAGTTGGTGCCAGAACAGCCAGAGTTAAACAACTCTTTGTCCCTTTTACCACAGATCCTGTAGTTAAAAACACCTGGCCAAGTGCCCGGACTATTTCACACCAAGGAGAATCTCCAGGGAGGTAATGCTGGCTGGGCCACCCACGCATATATTTTTTTTCTTTTAAGCAAAAATATAATTCATAACCTTATAGTTGATTTCTATGGGGAAAAACAAAAACGGAGAGTGGAGAATGTCAACCTGAGTCTCAGAAATGTTAAGCACATACACACACAGGGCCTTATTATCATTTCTGACTCTCACAGACATCTTGGGTGAGCACTCAGGAAGATCACACTACATGAGGCTGCCCTCCTGCCCTTCAGGCATGGTGTCCTGCTGGGATACCATCACACACCTGCCCCCACAGCACTCACAGGGTGGCAGCTGGCTCTCAGGAAAGCATGCATTACAACTCCCTGCTCTCTGAGAAACCAGCCCTTCTCCACTCTCAGAATTTATTCTCCATATGACCATCAGTTATCACTTCAGTTTTCTACTCCAGGGTCTGGCTTCCAAGATAACTGAAAAAGGATTAAGCTTTACTTTAACCCCAGCTAACACTTTACAGAAAGAATAAGAATCTAAGAAGTAAGCTTAATGAGAGCCCAAAGAAATGGCCCAAAAAATCCAGAAAGTGAGACATTTATTTAAAAAAAAATGGCCTGGTCTTTTCAAAGAACAGATGCCTTGAGAAACAAAACTTAGGAGACTTTTAGAAGTGTAATTCTCACACTGTGGCATCTGCCTGCTATGGGGACTTGACATAAGGCAGGTTTGTGGTCACACCTTGAAGAAGATGGAGCTGAGCGACAGCACAGCTTAAGTGGGTCCTCAGTTTGTCAGAGGGTACACCTCAAGTCAAAACTACCTAAGTCAATCATGCACTGAACACACAGCATTTCAACACCGTCTGTTGTTCCCAGACCCCAGTGCACACATACACGGGCTGACTGTTTTTCAATCCTGAAGCAGGGCTTTCTGGGAGCAGTGGCTCACTGTTGCTGTCCAGCTTCAAAACAGAGGACCACTGGAGTAGCTTCTATTGAAATCTGAATTGCATCTGCACCATCCTAAGCACTCATAAGCCAAGGGCTCTCTTCCACACCTTGGCATGTACATCTGAATAATGTGCTGATGTTCAGAAACCCTGATCTAGATAGAAAAAATGAAGGCCTCAACTAACAGCAAGGAAAGAATCTGGTTTTAACCAAAACCACATGTTTTTAAAAGGAAAAACAGGAAAACTCAAAAGTGGACTGGCATTTGAAATGAACTGAATGAATTTGATAACCTTCCTAGGAAACTCTTCTTAGATGGAATGACGATACTGGAAAGGAGCCCCGTGTTTTTTAGCTGCATAACCAAGAGCCATGGCATCTGCAAAATTACCTTCACGGTTCACCAAAGACAGACACAGAAGGATACAAAGGTTAAACCAAATAGGACAAAGCCACTGACAGGGTCCAGGAAGACATACCTGCCAGCTGAATTTTCTTCTTTTTTAAGACTGACCGTGACAATAGTTCAGAAGAGGTAAAACCGCAAACATACAAATGCAGAATATTCTGTTTCACACTTATGCACACAAACACACACTCCAGTACCATGAAGTCACTCTTTAAGGAGGTTAGGGCAGTGGCAGCATACAGTGGGCCCGGTCTCAAGAAGTCTACGGGCCATGGAGAAAACAAAAAGAAAACAAAAAGCAAGCAATGATCCTGAGAAGGGAGGCAACACATGAGCAGAAAATGTTCCCAAAGTCTAGGCCTATACAGGAAAATATGGCCAGGGACAGCTTCATAGGACACTATTATTTGCTTAGGCACAGGAGGGTTGGGAGTACCCTAGAGTAGTAGAAGGTATTGGGTAACAGAAGTAGTGTGGCTATCCTTCTCACCACAGGGTGGCACTAATGACAAGGAAGCACTCCTGTACATGTGCCACTATCTATAATGTCCACTTAAGAAAGCAACTCACAACTTCTTAAGAACATCTGTGGTCCATCTCGAGATACCATCCTTCAGCTCTGTGAAGAGGTCCCGGTCCTGTACCATTCACTCTTATGGCCACAGCATCCCCGCTATGTGCTAAGGCCAGGAGCTGGCAGGGATAGGGAGGGTCTTCCGGAAGAGTCAGGTCAACAGCCTGTGCTCCTGGCTGCACGAAGCTTCTGTGGCACAGAACCTACTAATTTTTCTAATTCCTGCAGCGCATCTGCCAACTCTGTGTCCCTGAGACAAGTTAAGACAAGACAAGATCCCATTACCCTCCATGGTAAAATGCTGCTTTCTTCCCTGCCATGTAACCTATACTCTAAAACAACACATTTACTGGGATTAGAAGCTGTCCTAATGAGCCAAGCAGTCCATGAATCCTGCAATGAAGACTGGCCTTCTCTGAGAGCTCTCTTCCATCTTCACTCTACGCAAGACCTCTGCAACCCAAAGATGCAAGTGGTGTTCTGTGAGTACTCAGAGGAGAAACTGAGGACTTGGGAGAGAAATGCTTACCCCAGGACTGGATGGCTATTTCCCAGCTCAAGAATACAGAGCTAAGTCTCAGGCTCCATCTGCTGTACTTTGAAGCAAGATCAGGTTTCTAAGAATAAATCATCACCTCCATGAAGATACAGGAAAACAAATAACGGTGCTGACTGCTCCTCAACTATCCAGATATATCAGGAATATGAAAGGCCATAGACCCAGGAAATAGAACAAAAATACACAACTAAAAATTAAATGTGATAGAGCCACACTTAGGGACACCAGAAGGGATGTGGCGTCCCTGAGAGAGAAAGGTAAAGCAAGAAAGATGAGACAGATAAAAGACACCAACAGGTAACCAAGCAGAGGTGTGTGAGAAAAGGAGGCCATTGGCGTTGAGTTTTGCAGCCAGAGACTGGAAAGGAAGCCATGTCTGAGGCACTAACTACAAGTGCCTTTCTATAAATCTGAGCCCACTGGCAGAGAATGGCCATTCCCAAGTGCCTCTGCTAATGGATGCTCCACAGTCTGGGTTTTTTGTTTTTTTCATGTCATCCATCAATACTCCCTCCTGGCAGTCATTGTAGGTATCTGTGCAAATAAACTGTAACATTCCTTCCACTTCACCAGGTGGACAGGCCATTGTCACCTCTATCACTGGTGATATCTTTAAGACAGGGGATGCATTGTACACTATTGGATGCTTCACAGCATCTCTGGTCTCTGCACTGACACTAGAAACACCATGCTCCTAAGCTGCTATGCTAACAACTATCCAGGCATTGCTAAAATCCCCTATAGAAGACACATACTTTAAGGCTGTTACTATGGGTTCAAGTTAGAGCTTACTCCACTGAATTTCTCTCTTGGAGCCCTCAACACCACAGTGACAGTATTCACAGAGGCTTTTAGGAAGTGGTAGGGACATGAGGTAGAGTCTTGAGATTACTAGCAGTGTCCCTATAATAAGGGATACTGGAAACTATCTCTTACCACCATTTAGAACAGGATAATAAGGTAGCCATCTGTAAATTGGAGTTAGGGCCCTTGTCGAGAATGGAGTCTATAGGCACCTTCATCTTGGTCCTCCAGGCTCGAACTACTGAGTGTCTCAAAGCCAATCAGTATATGATACTTTGTTATAGCTCCATATTGAAACAAAAACAATGGCTGTCCATCAGTTTGTGAGGGACAGACATTCTGCAGAAAACAACATACCACGCCACTCTTCCTATACATGCCTGGCCTCACTGAACCATAGTTGAAAGTTAGCTGCACCATTAATGTTTAAAGCAATTCCTCTTGCTTCTATGGAAAATCTATTCTTTAGAGCCATAAATCTCATAGCCATGTGGAGCTTTAATCTCCAGGGGTTTGGATTGCTGATCCTTTCATTTTCTTCCATACACAACATATGCAGTCAATGCCATTTAGAGTCCCTTGGGTCCTTGGAATCAAGTGGGACCTCTAAGTGCACTGTTTAGAGTACCCAGAGACTGAAACTATTGGCCTTTGGGCCCACCTCCTAGATACCCGAGAGGAGCCAAGCCCACAGGGTCTAATGGTTTTAACCTCCCAGGGATTGCATCCACCTACGGGCAATTAGAAGTCAACAGCAGCCACTCTGGAAGTCTGCCCTAGTTAGATCCCTGTTGCTTTGATAAATCATTAACTAAAACCAGCCTGGGAAAGAAAGTGATTATTTGGCTTACACCCCCATACCACATTCCATCAATGAGGAAAGCCAACACAGGAACTCAAGGCAAGAATTAAAGCAGAGACCGTGGAGAAGAGCTGCTTACTGGCTTGTTCAATCTGCTTTTTTATACCAGGTAGGACCACATGCCAAGGGATGGCACTACCTCTACTGGGCTGGCCCTTGCCATATCAATCATTAATCAAGAAAATGCCCCCACAGACATGCCCATGGGCCAATCTGATAGAGGTTCCCTATTTTTGGTGATTTGAGTTTGTGTCAAGTTGACAAAAAACTAACCAGCGCAAACCCCACTCTTATTACAGGTCTAGCTCCATCAAATCTTTACCCTCTCCTATCTGCCAGGCCTTCCCCAGGTCCACAGTAATCAAGACTGCTACTCAGAGCCAGCACTTGACCTATGGTACATTGTAAAAATTCCAAGTTCAAGGTCTTCATTTAAAAAGTGAGAAAAGGGATCAACACACACACACACACACACACACACACACACACACACACACACACAGTCTCTCTCCTGAACTGCAATGTTTGGTTGGTTCCTTAGTTATTTACTTACTAACCTATTTATTTAGTTCTAGGAATGAGCTCTAAGACCTGGGACGTGATAAAGAAGTACTTTGCCATTGAACTATAGCCTCAGCCCTCATTCGTATTTTTTGAGACAGGATCTCACCAAGTTGCCCAAGCTGGCCTTGAACTCACTTTATAGCCCAGACAAGACTTGAGCTTCTTTGTGATCCTCCTGCCTCAGCCTCCTAAGTAGTAAAGATTACAGGCCTGTGTTGGCTATTCTCAGTTGTCAACTTGACTATATCTGGAATGAACTACAATCCAGAAATGGAGGGCACACCTGTGATCCGGATCTTGAAACAGGAAGATGACTTGCCTTTGATCCAGATCTTGAGGCTGGAAGACACAGGCCTCTAATCCAGATCTTGAAGTGGGATGACACATTCTTTTAAATTATAGCTTTAATCTGGGCCGAACCTTCTGCTGGAAGCCTATATAAGGACAAAGGAACAATGGGTTGTTGTTCAGTTCTTTGCCTGCTTGCACTCACTTTGCCAGCACACCCATTGGAGCCTACTTCTTCGGGACCCCAGCTTATACAGAAGACCAGATGAAACCCACAGCCTCACAGGATTGAGCAACTACTAGGTTCTCGGACTTTCCATTCACAGCTGGCCATTGGTGGGATAATTGAACTGTAGCCTGTAATTCATTCCAATAAATTCGCTTTATTTGTTGATAGATTAGAGAGAGAGAGAGAGAGAGGTAGATAGATAGATAGATAGATAGATAGATAGATAGATAGATAGATAGATAGATATAGATATTCATTCCATAAGCTCTATGACCCTAGAGAACCCTGATTTATACAATGCCTATGTAGCATTATTTGCTATTTTGTGCCAAGAGTTATGGTATGGATATAAAGTGTCCCTCACGTGTTCAGTGTTGAGTACTTAGTCCTCAGCTAGTGGTAGCTTGGAGAGGTTGTGGAACCTTTGAAAATGTGAGGGATTGGGCCTAGCTGGTAGACACAGGCCAGTAGGTATGAGTCCTGGGAGCTAGAGCCAGGTCTTGCTTCCAGCCCTGTGTCTGCTTCACATAATCACTGTGCTAGCAAACCCTAAGAAAATTCAAAGATAAGATTATTAAGAATCTATAGACAGTAGATAAAAACACTAAACCCCAGGCACGTGACCCTTCTCTACCAGGCCCTTAGCTTATGTATCCGTGTGTGTGTGTGTGTGTGTGTGTGTGTGTGTGTGTGTGTGTGTGTGTAGTGAGGGGTTTTAGAACATGTATGTATATATGTATTATATAAAGTAAATATATGTACACACGTGTGTATATATGTATGTATGTATATATATATATATATATATACATATACATATATGTATAAAATCACCCCCAGTTACTAGCTATATGACCTTAGGCAAGACAAGAAGATCCTTCATCCCTCTGTGACTTCAGTGTACCAACCTATCCACAAAAAAAGGCGCTTACTTGCCGAGCTATATTGAGGGCTCAACGGGAAAACAGGTGTCCAGTGTCCAGCACATGGAGGCCTCAGGAGGTGGGCTCCTAGTACTCGGCAGTGACATGAACATTTCTAGACCTGTGCTTGGTTTCTCTGGGAGCCTTCCACAATAAAATCCTCCTGAGTTGTCCCAGTTGTAAGTCAGGGAGTGAGAGCAGTCACCATTATCCCACAGAGGCCTGGTATACTTTGGCCAACAGTGAGCCAAACGGTGAAAAGTCCTCCAGACAGAAGTACACACATGCTCAGAATTTGCACACCACACCCTCACACTGTGCCCAGGCCTAAGCCAGCTCATCACACTGTAATCACAGCCCAAGGATACTGGAGAGCTTTCACACCTGGCCACCCCTCAGGCAGTGGAGCCCTTAGGTCTTCCAGGTAAACATGCTGAGCAGCTGCACCTGGACAGATGGAAGGAACTCACCATGGCCCACCCCCTGCAGAAGTGCCCAGGCAGAAGCACAGCCTGAACATCATGCCATACAGCAAGGTGATACGACTGGGCACCGAGTGACAAGGACCTAAAACTGGTGCAGAGCTGGATGGACAGGCATACATAGCCAAAGGCCAGGCCACTGGGTAGGGGAGACACACAGTCAGAATCAGGACAACTGGCAGGGAGCAGCCCAGAGCCCAGGAGTGCATGAAGTAGTCATAAAGGGGCAGCTGGCCATCACTCCTCTTAGTGGTACCTGCAGTGGCCTTGGGAACCAACCCACTGTGCTCTAAAATCATGGCATGGCCTTCACATGAAACATATGCTTGTCTAGCTGTATTCTGTACCACAAAGAGTATTTTAGCAACAGCCTGAGGACTCTCTGTGGCCTCCTCTACAGAGAAGAAGGTGGAGCTTCAGCTTTGCCAACATGTCTTGTCTTTAGAAGCCCTGGTTTCAGTCTCCAAATGACCATACCTTCCTCTTCCTTACCCTACAGGACCAGACATTCGGTAATATGACCACGCAGCACTAGGAGGTGGAAAAGATGGTCCAACAATCTACTGAACATGAGATTTACTCCACAGCAGATTCTAGTAGTAACAGGCATCGGGTGTTTAGAAGTGGAAGGGTGTTCAGAAGTGGAATTTTTGTAGGCCATTGCTCACAAAAAACCCAAAAACTATCAGAGGTCCAGCTCAAATGTGTATCAAAAACAAGACCTCAAATCTCTGTGGATTGCTGTGAGTTCGCGGACAGCCTGGTCGATTGAGTCCAGGACAGCCAGGACTCGAACCTACACACACACACACACACACACACACAATAGAGAAAGAAAAAAGAAAAAAATCTCAGGTGCTCAGAAAAGTAAGCTATCAGGCACACCCTCAGAGCCTGCCTGTGGGAACAGAGGCTTTCCAGAAATCCATCTAAAAACACTTCCATTGAGGGAAACCCCATGAAGACTTCCAGCTTCATGTGCAAGTCATAACTTAGTTACGTGGTTTTTCAAAGAATGTGGATCTCTGAAATAAAGGCCCTAGCTATTCTGCAGTCAGGCCAAGGAAGTGGAGGGGTGTCTCAGTGGGCTAGGCTTTGTCCTTGGGAACAAGGAACAGCCAGGGCTCTCCTGTTCCTGGCTGGCATCCCTCCTCATCCGTGAACATTGTTCCACACAGCCCTAGGTGGCAGGCCCTCTCTCCTCACTGCCCTGTGCTGGCACACTGTTGCACACACAGAAGACATCTGTCCTGTACCTGGATCCAGCTGCAAGGGGTCACCTCTGCTCCCAAAAGACAAACTTGCCCCTTTTTGTGCATGTTGTTTTCTTCATTTTAAAAAACTATTTGCCACCACAAAGACATCTGTAAAATATTTGCCTTTTCAGTCAAGGAGTAGGATACTAAGATTCACTTTAAAACATTTGTCCTCATTTTCTTTCCCTCTAGCTTCAACATTTATGGGCAGATGCAAGAATCAGACTGCCCTGCTCAGCCCAGTGTTTTTCCCTTGTGTTTTTCTCTTTTAACTCCACTGGGGGAGCATTAGTTTGTAGGAACTGTGCTCTCAATGTAATTTGTAAATTCTCATTGCCTCTTTGGCCATTCTGAAAGAGATCTGCATTCAGAATTAGAAATGAAGTCAGCACATGCCATATGAAACCCAAGTTAGAAGGGAGGAAAAAAGAGAAGGAAGAAGGAAGGAAAAAAGGAGGGTTGGAGGGAGGAAGACAGGCAGGCAGCTAGCTAACTATATTGATTACTGTTAGGTAATCTCCCTTTTAACCCTTCATACTACAATATTCTAGCTCCACTCCCTAGAAACTGACCCCAGGGTCCCTTATTAATTCTTAATTTCTCTAAGTATTCCAATTGGAGCACACATATCTAAAGATTCATTCAGAAAGAAAAGAAGATGGACATCAGAAGAGGGAGAAAACAGGGAACAAGACAAGAGCCTACCACAGAGGGCCTCTGAAAGACTCTGCCTTGCAGGGTATCAAAGCAGATGCTGACACTTATAGCTAAACTTTAGGCAGAGTGCAGAGAATCTTATGAAAGAAGTGGGAAACAGTAAGACCTGGAGAGGACAGGAGCTCCACAAGGAGAGAAACAGAACCAAAAAATCTGGGCAGAGGGTTCTTTTCTGAGACTGATACTCCAACCAAGAACCATTCATGGAGATAACCTAGAACCCCTGAACAGAAGTAGCCCATGGCAGTTCAGTGTCCAAGTGGGTTCCATAGTAATGGGAACAGGGACTACTTCTGACATGAACTGATTGGCCTGCTCTTTGATCACCTCCCCCTCAGGGAAATGCAGCCTTACCAGGCCACAGAGGAAGACAATGCAGCCATTCCTGATGAGACCTAATGGACTAGGATCAGGAGGAAGGGGAGAAAGACCTCTCCTATCAGTGACTAGGGGAGGGGCATGGATAGAGAAGAGGGAAGAAGGGTAGGATTGGGAGGGGTGGAGGGAGGGAGCTACAGGTGGGATACAAAGTGAATAAACTATAATAAAAATAAAAAATATATGCTACTATAAAAAAAGACTCCATGCTAACACCCACAAATGAGAGAAAACATCTGATGTTTAACTTTCTGAGTCTGTTACCTTACTCAGAGTGACTGTTTCCAGCTCCATCCATTTACCTGCAAATTTCATTTTTCTTAAATACTGTGCAAATGTACCACATTTTCATTATCCATTCATCAGTTTATGGACATCTAAGCTGTAACCATTTCCCGGCTATGATAAGTAGAGCAGTAATGAGTGGGAGTGAGCGCTTATCTACATATTAAGATTTAGAGTCCTTTGGTTATATGGCCAAGAGTGTTACAGTTAAACCATGCAGTACATACAATTCCAGCTTTACAAGGAACCTCCATATTTATTTCCATAAAGATTATACCAGTTTGCGTTCCCACCAGCAGTGAAGAAGTTTTCCCCTTTGCCTCCATCCATGAAAGCATTTCTAGTCATTTGTTTTTTGGACCGTAGCCACAGTGTCTGTGGTAAAGTGAAATCTCAAAGCAGTTTTTAATTTGCATTTTCCTGATGACTAAAGATGTACATTCAAAAAAAAAGTTTTTTGCAAGGCTGCCCCCCTAGGAGGAGGTAACCAAAGAACCAGCCACTGAGTCCATGTCAGAGACAGGCCCTACTCCCTTTATTAGGGAGCATACATTGACACCAAGCTGCCATGGGCTACATTTGAGCAGGGGGTCTGGGTCCTCTTCATTCATGGCCCTTGGTTGGAGCATTTGTCTCTGCAGGCCCTCCTGGGCCCAGAATTTTTGGTTCTGTTGGTCTCCTTGTGAAGCTCCTGTCCCCTCCAGGTCTTTCTATCTCCCCCTTCTTCCGTAAGATTTCCAGCATTCTGACTACAAATCTCAGCATCTGTTTCCATATCCTGATGTATAGAGTCTTACAGAGGCCCTCTGTGGTAGGCTCAGCCTTACCAGGCCACAAAAGAAGACAATGCAGCCAGTCCTTATGAGACCTGATAGTTGAGGGTCAGATGGTAGGGGAAGAGGACTGTCCCTTATCAGTGGACTAAGGGAGTGGCATTGGGGGAGAAGAAGAGGGTGGAAGGGATCAGGAGGAAATGAGGGAGGATACGGCTGGGATACAAAGTGAATAAACTGTAATAAACAAATAAATAAAATACAATTTAAAATTTAAAAATAAAAAAATGTTTCTCAACATTTGTGTTTAATCTTTTCAGACCTCTCTGTTTAGTTCTATACCCCCCCTGCCTTTTTTTTTTTTAATCTGGGTAGTTTTCTCAAAGTTTAAATGTCTGAGTTATTTGTATTTACTAGATACCAACTCTCTGTCAGATATATAGTTAGTGAGGAATTTTTTCCCACTCTTTAGGCTGCCTCTTCACTAGAATGATAGTGTCCTTTGCCATTCAGAAGCTTTTTACTTCATGAGGTCCGATTTATTAAGCACAGGCACCAATGCCTACACTATTTGGGTACCACTTTTCCTATGCCAGTGAGTTCAAGCATCTTTATTTCTTCCTCTATTATAGTCAGGGTATGGGGTCTTACGTTGAGGTCCTTGATCTAGTTGAAGTTGAGTTTCGTTCAGAGTTAGAGATAAGGCTCAAGTTTCATTCTTCTGCATACAGCTATTCAGTTTGATGACCATCATTTGTTGAAAATTCTGTTTTCTCCAATGTGTATTGTTGGCTTCATTGTCAAAATTCAGGTGGCTCTAAGGGTGTGTTTATATGTGGGTCCTCGGTTCTATACCACGGATTGGTGTGTCTGATTTTATGCCAGTACCATGCTGGTTGTTGTAGTTGTTATTATTACATATAACTGTAAGTCAATAATAGTGATACCTCGAGAGTGATTTTATTATTCAGGGTTATCTTAGCTCTCCTACATCTTTGTGTTCCACGAGAGTGTTGCAATTTTTTTTCCAATTTATGTGAAAATTTGTATTGTAATTTTGATGGGGATTCAGTTGAATCTTTTAGTTTAGTTTTGGTGGGATGGTCATTTTCACAATATTAATCCTACCTGTCTATGAGCATGAACAGTTTTGCTGATACTTTCTTCAGTGTCTTAAAGTTTTCATTTCCCAAGTGTTTCACTTCCTTGGTTAGATTTATTTCCAAGATTGTTTTGAGGCTACTGTGAATGGTTTGTTTCCCTGATTTCTTTCTGGGTCTACTTGTCATTTGTATGGAGAAAGGCTACTTATTTTTATCTGTTAATTTTGTGTTGATCAGTGAAATGTGCTGATCAGCTGTGAGAGTTTTTGACGGTGTTTTGAGGATCTTTTATGTCTAGAATCATATAATATATAATATACTTCTTCCTTCCTATGTGAACCCTATTTATTTGTTCCTATTTATGTCTTGATTTGCATTGCTCTAGCTAAGACTTCAAGTACAATATTGAATTGTGAGAGGCAACAATATCCTTATCTTCTATTTAGTGGAAATGCTTTGAGGTTTTCTCTGTTTAGGATGATGTTGGTTTGGGAATTCTTGCATTATTGTTTTTACTATGTTGAGACAGAACTCTTGTTTTCCTAGATTCTCAAACACTTTTGTCATGAATAGATACTAGATTTTGTCAAAGATTTTTTCTGCATATAATGATATGACATTATCATTATGTCATGGTAGTTTATTTTGTATTTGACTCTACTGATATGGTGGATTATATTTATGATGAATCATCCTTGCTTCTGTGAAATTTAGCTGACTTTATCATGATGTATAATTTTTCAATGTATTCTTTTTTGTCTTTTAATTTTTAATTATTATTATTATTATCATCATTTATTATAATTTATTCAATTTGTATACTGGCTATGGCCCCCTCCCTCATCCCTTCCCAATCCCACCCTCCCTTCCTCATCTCCTCCCATGCCCCTCCTCTAGTCCAATGATAGAGGAGGTTCTCCTCCCCTTCTATTTGATCCTAGCAAATCAGATCTCATCAGGACTGGTTGCACTGCCTTCCTATGCCCTGGCAAGGCTGCACCCCCCCCCCAGGGTCCGTTGATCAGAGAGCCTGCCACTGAGTTCATGCCAGAGAAGTCCCTGATCCCCTTACATGGAACCCCACTTGGAGACTGAGTCTATGGGCTACATCTGAGCTGGGGTTTTAGGTCCTCTCCATGCTCTGTCCTTGGTTGGGTATCATTCTCTTCAGGGCTCCCAGGGCTCAGTTTTTATGGCTCTGTTGGTCTCCTTTTGGAGTTCCTGTCCCCTCCAGGTCTTTCTATTTCCCCCTTCTCATCAAAATACCAACACAATTCTTTACAGAATTTGAAAGAACAATTCTCAATTTCATATGGAAAAACAAAAAACCCAAAATTGCTAAAACAATCCTGTACAATAACAGATCTTCTGGAGGTCCCTGATCTCATGCAGTACTATAGAGCAACAGTAATTAAAAACTGCATGGAACTGGCATAGAAACAGAATAGTGGATCAACGGAATCAAACAGAAGACCCAGAAATAAACCTACACACCTACAAATACTTGATTTTTGACAAAGAAGCCAAAGCAATACAATGGGGAAAAAAGATAGCATCTTCAACAAATGGTGCTGGTCTAACTGGATGTCTACATGTATTAAAATGCAAATAGATACATATTTATAACCCTACACAAAACTAGAAAAGATCATCTTGAGTGAGGTAACCCAGAAGCAGAAAGACACACATGGTAAATACTCACTCATAAGTGGATATTAGCCATATAATATAGGATAAACATACTAAAATCTATACTTCAAAAGAAGATAAACAACAAGGAAGACCCTAAGGAAGATGTTCAATCCTCATTCAGAAGGACAAACGTGATGAACATCGAAAGCAGAAGACAGGGAAGAGGACAGGAGCCTACCACAGACGTCCTTTGAAAGACTCTACTGATCGAGGTATTGAAGCAGAAGCTGAGACTCATAGCCAAACTTCAATGTATTCTTAAATTCAGTTCGTGAGTCTTATTGAAAATTTTTGTGTCTGTATTTATTAGCGATAATGGCCTATAATTTTCTTTTTGTTGTGCTTTTATCTGGTTTTAATAACAGTAATACTGGCTTTGTAAGAAATTTAGAAATATTCCTTCCTTTTCTATCTTGCATAATATAATTTGAGAAGTATTAATGTTAGATCTTCTTTGAATGTCTGATATAATTTTGCCTTCAAACTATCTAGCCTTGGTCTTTTTATTGTTACTATTGTTAAGATTTTTTAATTACTGCTTGTATTTCATTAAATGTTATAGGCCTATTTAAATTATTTACTTCATCTTGATTTAAGTTTGGTAGGCTGCATAAATCTAGAAATCCAGCCATTCATTTAAAAAAATTAGGGTGGTGTAATACCCTAAAGTATGTTTTATGATTTTCTAAATCTCAGTAACTGATGTAATTTTTTTCTTTTGTAATCTCTAGTCTTGTGAATTTTGGCCCTCTCTCTTTGAATTTCATTAAGGTCTGCCAACCTTGTTAATATTTTTAAACACCAACTCTTTGTTTTATTGATTCCTTGTATTGTTTATTTCACTTCTATTTCATTAATTTCAACAGTAGAAGAATCTACTGTTTTTTAAGTGTTCTTTGTTCTTGTTTTGCTAAAATATTCATACATCTCTAAGTTACTAATTTGAGAGCTTTCCTAGATATAGTCATCTGATCTAGCATTTGTGGTCTTCAATAACTTATAGACCATAGACCTAAGCTCTTCTGGGATTATTATGTTTCCCAGCTTTGTTTATTTGGTGTTCTGTATGACACCTGGACCTTAATATACATCTCTTCCCTTAGAGAAGTTTTTCTATGACTTTGTTGAAGATATTTTCTGTACCTTCGACTTATGTCTCTTCTTTTTTCATACATATTAGTCATAGGTTTGGTTTTTTATAGTGTCCCAAAGTTCTTATATATTCTGTTCATGGCTTGGTGTTTTGTCTGACTGTGTGATCCAATTCCTCTACCGTATCCTCAAGATCTGATATTCTTTCTTCCACTTGATCTAATATATTGGTGTCTTTTCTTCAGAGATTCCCTTTATTAAATTCTATTTTCATATCTTGAGTTATTGTCACTTAACTTTTCGTTTTTGAGGTCTTCACTCTGGCATTTATCATATCCACTTTGAGTTCCTTGGTCATGGTACTATTTATAATCATTGTTGTGTACATTATCTAATGCATGTCTCAAGGAACATTCCTATGGAAGTACTAATTTTCGGAGCTAACATATTTTCTTGGTTATTTATGTTTGTGTTTTTATGATAGGACCTAGGAGACTAAAGTTAGGTTGTTGGTAGTGTTTCTTTGTATGGGAATCTTGCCTCCTCTTTGATGAAATGGGCATTTGGATCTCTATTTCCTATTACCCCAACTTGTTAGATTGAAGAACAACTGCACGAGACTCAGGGTCTTGGGCAGCTCAGTGTTGATATTTTAATGGGATATCAGAAGTAGTTCCAGCTAGCTCTGGCTAAGGAAGTTTCTAAACCCAGGGGCAGACCTTCTGTAGAGTTAGAGGGTTCTCACAGCCAAACTCCAGGAACCTGGATACAGTGCTCAGAACTTCTCCACAGGCATCGAGAATTAGTGGAGTTGGCATGTAAGTCTAAGATTCCCTTCCTGTGGAGGGTCAGCCAGAGGGCAGGCAGAGAAGACGGGTGGAGTTAGCAGTATGAGTATGATCCCTACCAGGAAGTGGGGGCTTGAAGGGACCCAGAAGGAAAGTGTGGGATATGGAATCCTTAGGCAGGTCATGACACTGGATGGAGTTAGCAGCATGAATCTAGGGTCCCCAGCCTACATGGGGGTGGCCACAGGGCAAGTCAAGGAATATGGGAATTGTTAGTACAAGTCAAGAGCTCCCACTTGGAGAGAGACAGCCTTCAGGTTGTGGAGGTTGTTGGAGTCAAGAGTGTGACTCTAGAGTTTCTGCCCAGAGATGAAATGGATGTTGGGTAGTAGCATGTACGGAGTTGGTGGCAGGAGTCTGTGGTCCCTACCTGAAGAAGAGCAGAGGACATCCAGAAGGTAATCATGGGATACCTCAGGAAGGTCATGAGGATTGGTAGCATTGGTGGTATGAACTAGGGTCCCTTCCTAGAAAATGGCAGCCAGGAAGCAGGGCTACATGCATTACATACCTCACAAATGTAATCACTGAATGTGCTGTCCTTCCACTGTGAGAAACAGAGATCTGGGTCTCAAATGGTATATAGTATATATTCATCTTCCTACAGCCTTTTCAAGTAAATGAAGAGGTAGAAGCAACCCAAGTTTCCCATCTGATGAGCAGAAAAGCATCATGTGTCATATCTACACAGTGGAATATTATTAGCATCAGTGGAATGAAAGGTACATACATAATAATGTTATTGATTAAATTTCAAGGTACATGGACCTTAAAAGCATTACAGTGTTCAGAAAGGACACAGACTGGGTACTTCCAGAAATGTGAAAGTCCAGAATGGGAAAATTCATTGAGGTAGTTTGAACGATATGCCCCCCTCCCTGCCATAGTCTCAGGCATTTGAATACTTGATCCCCACTTGGTGGCCCTGTTTGCTGGAAGAAGTATACCACTGACTTTGAAGTTTCAAAAGCCATGTGCATTCCCAGTTTACTATTTTCTACTTGAAGATCAAGATGTGAGCTCTTAGCTTCCAGTCTAGCCATCATGCTTGCCTGCTGCAACACTTCTCCACTCCAATGGAGATGGACTCATCCCACCAGGCTGGATGGTTTTATGTCAACTATGCATAAGCTGGAGTTACATGGGAAGGAGAAACATGAACTGAGACAGTCCCCCACCAGCTTGAACTGTGGGCCAGTCTGTGGTGCACCACTGTTTGATGATTCTGTGAACGGGCCAAGCTCATGGTGGGTAGTGCCACACCTGGGCTGGTGATCCCAGGTACTATAAGCAAGCTGAGTAAGCCAATAAGCAGATCTCTTCAAGGCTTCTGCTTCACTTCCTACACCTCTAGGTTACAACCCTGCTTGAGTTCCTGCCCTGACTTTCCTTGATGATAGATTGCTACCTGGAAATATAAGGTGAAGTAACCCCTTTCTTCCCTGAGTTGCTTTTGGTCATGGACATGGTGTTGGGTTGCAGCAACAGAAACCCTAAGATAACCTCTAGAGTGGTAAGCCTGAATAAACCCTTTCTTCTATAAGTTGCCCTGGTCATGGTGTTCTGTCACAGCAACATAAAAGTAACTAAAATATCCACGGAAGTAACCTGAAGCCAGAATGATAGGAAAGGGGCAAGCTTTTTTTAATGGGATGACAAACAAAACAAAACAAAAAAACTTTTATATTTATTTCTAAAATCCTCCTGGCTGTTAATAGTTAAACATGTCTACTGAAAATATTAAAACCATTAAATTGCATACTTTGAATGTTTAAATTTGCTTGGCAAATACAATTTTTCTTGATAAAATATATTTTTAAAAGGGAGGGTGAATAGATGACCAAAGCACCATCCAATATTTTTTTTTGTTTCTAGCCTGAACTGCCAGGAAGTACAAATGATTTGCTCCATTTCTGTTCTTTTAAAATATGAGACTTCTGGCATTTCCTCTGCAATCCCAAATCCAACTGTTACATAAGTTGAGAAATTTTTCTCCATAATTTTAACCCACTACCTCTGTTTGCTCACTCTGGAATCATGGTAGGTGAATTTTCACAGTGACACCAATAAAAAGATCTATATTCTAACACTGCCAAGCCACAGGCACACTGACACAATGCCCCCATCCGCAGACCTCACTGGCTCCAACTACAGACTCCTTGGAAGAATTCATAATCTGGACAGAATGTTGAGATTATAACTGTGTGGTGAAATGAAGCCATCCTGATGTCCTCTCATGTCTGTCTGGGTCTGAGCTCCCAGTTACTGCTATGACCTCCACATGTTTACTATATAAAGTCTGGCTCTACAGTTGTAATGAATATCTACATTTTTTCCACATTATTTACAGCTTCATTCTCATCTTGCATTATCATGCCATGCATGTCTCAAGATGAAAATCCAACCTGAGGACCATGTTGCCATAGTCACAAAAGTAACCTAATCTATATATAAATGATTTGATATAATATAATACCAACATGTGCCAGGCTAATGAAAATCAAATTCCCCGTAATAAAGACGAACTAACAAAAGAGGGCAAAAAGAATGGGGATATATGTTCAAAGTACATTGTATACATTCATGAAAATGACCCTGTGTAACCTAATTTCATTTTAAAAAAAAGTCCATTTCCTTACTAGAAATTAATGGTGTGAATTAGTAATAAGCATTATAAATCCACTGCATTTTGAAAAGGCCTCCTTAAAAGAAGAGGGAGTGGATCTCATATTCCAAGACTCTCAAGTGCTTTCCAGGACAAAATTATTCCCCAAAGAGCACTGAGCAACAGAGACAGGCTCCACGAGTATACACAGACAGTCATTAAGAGACTCTAGAACTTATGAGACATGCCAGAGGCCGTCAGCACCCACCTGGGAGGCTTGAAGGACTCTGTGTTCAAAAGGAGCCAGTGCTGACTCCTGCTGCTTGGCGCCCTCATCTGTACAGTAAGAGCTTGGGTAGACAAGGCTTCAGGCTGCTCCCCAGGACACAACTACTGAAGCTATGTCTGCCTCTAGTGACACAATATCATAACAACCTTATATTTTCTCATTAGGTACAGCCTAGGACTTTGTGTATTTAATAAAATGTTTTCTGAATTGAGCATTCCCTAACTGGGGATTAGCCCATCTCTGTGACACGTAAGTGAGCTGATTCTGTTTTAGATCCTTCAAGTAGACAAGGGGAAGAACTACACAAGACCCATCATGGTTTTGTCTTTTTTTTTCTCTAAACAATTTCCAGGTATTTTAAATGAACTCAGACTATGAAGAAAAAACAATAAGAAATATTTGGAGTGCCAAGTCTCCAGGATATAATTAGATTCAAAGGGAGTTTGGCAACTTATTCACCCCCATCAACAATCTGTTCAATTGGGAGTTACACAAACCACAGAAAACAGATACAGTGTTCTGGAAGATTACAAGCCATCAGCAGCAACCTATAAAGCTAAGATGTCAACTTGATTGTCTGTGGGAAAGGTGATTTCCCTGACAGTCTTCTTTTGAACTCATACACAGAGCATCTCCCACCTGCACACAGCAAAGGTCAAAGGAAAGACATGTCAGAATGCGGCTGCGAGTTTTCCCTGCCATTTAAGTCTTCTAATTTCCTCCTTCATACACTTTGAACAGATATGAAGAAAGGACCTCTGCCAATCATTCTGCACACACAGAGAGAATCTGCATCCACTTCACAGGGGCCTGCTACGCAGCTGAGTGCAGGCAGGATGCCCTTAGCACCATCTCTCCTGTCAGTGTACATCTGGGGACTTGGAGCAGTGCTGCCAAGGGGGAATCAACGTGGCAGGCAGTCAAAGCTGCTGGCAGCTCCAGACAGTAGCCACCCGTAATATAAACATAAAAGCTTTTTTCTATCCTTTAAATCTGACTTTGATTGTTAATGATATATCAAATTGATGGAGGAGGTAAATTTTAAAATGAGGATACTCACATAAACAACATGTAGCCTTTTATTTTGGGAATGAAAATTCTTTGGGGGGAAAATTAAAACCATTTGAGATGGCCACTGGTCTATAAGAAGGGGAGCTCACACAGTCAAAGCTGCTGGCGGGGACAGTATCAGAAGGAGCAAGGTGATCTAAGTCCTAGAAGCAATGATGCAGGAGTGTGCTTGGCAGACTTCACGCCATCACCTTAGGAAAGAGGAGACTGCTTTATTGCAGGGCATTCTGAACAGCCCTTTCCATCCCAGGAGTAACTTAAGATGGTTACTGAGGTCACCGAGAAGGGTCTGTGGCCTGCTCCAGAAGCAGGCCCACCTTCAGCCACCTCCCAGTGCCCTCCAGGACCTTCAGGGAGAGAAGCAGTGAGGAGCTCTCCTCTCTCCCTGTAGGTTAGTAGGAGGCCGGATGCAGGTAGAGCTGCCTCCTCCCCCTCAGAGCTAGGTGCTATTTTTCAGACTGAAAAGAACACTTTAAAAATATTTTCAGTTTCTTTGTTAAACAAAGAAAAAAGTGATAGACAAAATGCCAGCTGCTCTGCAACACTCCAGAAAGGCAAACACTCTGCCCTGTCAACCGCACTTAGAGAGGCAGTGCGGAGAAAGGGAGCCCCTTTTATTCTCTCTGTGGCTGTCCATAAATAACCCAGCAGTAATACTTGGCTTTTGCAGTAGCCTCTCAAAGGGCCTGCTGAGCTGACAGCAAACACAGTGCTTCACATTTCTTGTATTTCAGTGCTGGGCAGGCAGTCCGGGGGGGAGGGAACCAACTGTGCCCTTAGAACAAAACAAACCCTGCTGGATGGAGAGGAGGGACCCTCTGCTTGTCCCCGCAGGAACCATAATAAGGACTGTGTGCCACTTTTCTGGACTTGATCTTTCATCTGAACAATGAATCAAACCCAGACACTGCGCAGCTCTGCAGGGCAACACGTGCACGCCCTGTTCATGTCCTGTGTGCAAAGCATGACCTGGATAATGAAGCCAAGAAGGTGGCACAAAGGGAACTGGGCTCCAGAGCAAAAGGTTCCCTGCTTCTGGGCCTCCCAGCAGGATGAGTGTAGATGAACACTGGGCTCAGAGAGGGCTGTACAGGGGGAGCCACTGGGCCTGGAGCTGGCAGTTACTCACTCTATCTTTCCTAAATCACTATTCTCCATGTTCATTAGCTGCCTATGAGAACTCGGGCCTCAAGGAGATGCCTCAGTACCTAACTAACTCCTTAGAAGGCCCTCCACCCACAGCTTCCATCCACTGTGGCAAGACATGTAAGGGCAAGCCTTGTCTTTGTACCTCCTCAAGAAGTAGCCCCCTCGAAGAGGGTCCCCTGAGAGTCTGCAGCTATCTTTTATACTGCACCAAAAACTACTAATTTAGACTAGACAAAAGAGACAAGTCAGACAAAGGGGGTTGTTAAATCGGGTACTTATAAATAATTTCAACTATGTTTTCAAAGCTCAGAAACAAGCAGAACATGGAATCCTTGGGAATGATTTTTTTCTAATGACACAGTGGTCAACAGTGTATAACTAAGGTTCTGAGCCAGCAAGCACTGGACCATGGCAGTGGGTGAGTCATGATTCAGTGATCTGTGTGACAGGTTAGGCCAGCACGCACAAAGTTCAGAACATCAGGGCAGGGTCCTACTTCAGGAAGCCACACAGTTTCGAAGGTCAGAAAGGATGTGGCTACTGTAAGCTTTCAGTCAGGTGAGGCAGGTGCCATTCTAAGGTACCTCTTTTCTCCAGCTTGCCCCAGTCTTTATGTGCACCCTGAGAAACACACTTACCTCAAAGTTCCCTGAGAAAAGGGAGTAGAATGATGCTCCTGTAATATCTCCCTAGGGCTTCCTACCTCACCCCAAAAGCCTAAATACAAACTGTCTTTTGATTCATTTGGGGGAGAGGAGCATTTATTTGCTTCAGCCACACGGAAGCTCACAAATGAGTTTCTGAGTTAAGGAGTGGGTAGCTGGTCCTACATGCTTTGAGTTTAGAGAAGTGAACGTGCACAGGTTAGTCTGGCATCATGGTGTAACACACATGGCCCCTAGCTTCACATCTAGGCTCTGCCTCTTCACACTGTGTGCCCTCACACGCGTTACTCACCCTCTGTGTCTCATTGCCCTCAGGAGAGCAATGACAGTAGTATCTACTTCTGAGCTGCTGCCAGATTATATGCGTTACTCTGTGCAAATGCCCAAAAAAGTGCCTAATGCAGCATAAGCATTCTGGTTATCTTAACCTTTATGTTTTCAAGAAAAAGCAGAAGGCTCAGCAATAACACCTTAAGCACTGAGACCAATGGAGCATCCCAAGGATGAGGAGTTCACACTTGCTCTCCTCTAAGGTCAAAATTATCTCAAGAATGGAAAACACAAGTGATCCAGATAACAAAAACTGCCTGGACAATGACATGAAATGTGCTTATGATAGTCAAGACCTGGTGCCAATCCAGAGCAGGAGCCAGCAGGTGAATGGCTGATGGTGGGGCAATGGGCTACACCCATGCTGAGGGTGACTGCAATCTTTAAAAGAGCACAAGAAAGCCTTGACCTGACAAGAAAGTACGGTTCCCCTCTCCTGTCCACCACAGATCCATCACAACCCATCAGTGTGCCAAGCCAGTCCTCCAGGCTCAGTTCAGTCCTGGATGAACTGTGTTTGTCTCAGGTCTGCACTTACCGCCAAAGATGTCTTCTCTGACAATCATTCTGCTTCCTGTGAACTAAAGTACAGTCAGTGTCTTGGGCTGTACGCTGCCAGCACTTTAGCCCAGGGTACACTGCCATCCTAGGAACTGTGCTGAGGAATTCCAGTGTCGCATGACATCTGAACTTCTCAGCACTCTCTACCACTCAAGAAATGTGACATCCCACACTGATTTTATTAAATATTCCTGCTAGACCACAAACTTAAAACAAGACCTTTTCCTTAGTAAGAAGTAGGAAATAGTAAGATCTGGAGAGGACAGGAACCCCACAAGGAGAGCATCAGATCCAGAAGATTTGAACACAGGGGTCTTCCCAGAGACTCATACTCCAACCAATACCAGGTATGGAGATAACCTAGATAACTAGATAACTAGGATAACCTAGTCCATGGCAGCTTAGTGTCCAAGTGGGTTACATAGTAATGGAAAGAGGGACTGCCTCTGACATAATCTGATTGGCCTGTTCTTTGATCACCTCCCCCTGAGGGGAGAGCAGCCTTACCAGGCCACAGAAGATGACAATGCAGCCATTCCTGATGTGATCTGATAGACTAAGATCAGAAGGAAGGAGAGGAGGACCTCCCCTATCAGTGGACTTGGGGAGGGGCATGTGTGAAGAAGGGAGAGGGAGGATGGGACTGGGAGGGGAGGAGAGAGGGCTTTATGGGGGGATACAAAGTGAATAAACTATAATTAATAAAAATAAATAAATTTTTTAAAAAAGAATCTTCCTAAAAAAACAAGCCCTTCCACCTGCACTGCATGCCCTGTCCAATGCCCTAACAATCTGGCCTTACACAGTTGTTTTTCTAAGTACACATGCTCTGAACTTCTTACACCCGATTTCACTTAGAGTGAAAGGGAGAGAGACATTTGCCTGGTATCATGTCCTGTCAGATCATTCTTCCACCAGTCAATATACAAAAAAGTAATTACCTCTCAAATATTAATAACAAGGGAATTTGGGCAACAGGAAAATATGTTTGCAGATGCACATCCAACTATCTACCAGTGTCAATGCCACTCAGGTCATACTGTATCATTGCCAGGACAAAGCTTGACCCCAGCAAAGGGAAATCAACCAGAGAGATATGTAGTTTCCATGCTTCAGTGAGGCTGGAGAGCCACAATGTGTCCTATGGTTCTTTCTAAATTTTCAGATAAAAATCATACTGTCTGTCGCTTTATGAGGCCACTGTCACCTGGGGATAAGCCTCACTGGTAGTCAGCCTCGGTCCACCTTTCTACCATTCACCTGCCTCGCTGGCCTCAGCAAACCCTTCTTGAATGCAAAACAACTTCTGCACTCTTTAATTGGAGTTCAGAAGTTGCCAGGAGGCTGAGAGATGCCAGCTTCTGAGGGGCTTGCTCATTCTCCATAACCAGACTGAGAACACACAATAAGCACTAAATGGCAAGCAGGGGTGGCCAGACAAGGAGGATTCTAGTCCCCATCCCAAGGCCATTCTGAAGCACCTGAGTGGAGCCCATGACTAGGGTAGCCAGGCTACGCCTACCCCTAAGGCACTGGCCATTACCAATACATAGCCACAACCCCCAAATAAAACTACCTCTATGCTTCATCCTACCAAGGAAGTCCCAGCCTACGTCTAACAAATGTCTGTTTTTATGAACAGTCAGCAGTTGCTGACTTGAAGTTGAGGGTACAGAGACAGCTTAACATTGGCTTGATCTTTCAAGAAGCCTCTAGAACTCCACAGGAGAAAGCAGAAATTGAGACTCCAGAATAGTGAGGCACCATTCAAAGGACAGATAACAACTGATAGCACTTGGAGGCACCCAAAGGAACACAACACTACTGCATAGTTTAGATGTGTCACATTTGTAGAGAGGCACACAAGCCTGTGCCAGAGATGCAATGCGTGTGTCACATTTGTAGAGAGGCACACAAGCCTGTACCAGAGACGCAATGCGTGTGTCACATTTGTAGAGAGGCACACAAGCCTGTACCAGAGACGCAATGCATGTGTCATTTACCACATTAAGTACTGTGTGTGTCCATTCTATAGAGAGGGAAAACTGAGGCCTCAAGGCATGAGGGGCTCAGTCAGAGAAACTATATGTTGAGATTCAGGTGTATGGGATTCCAGAGCCCACAGTTCTGTTGGTGTCTTAGAGTGGCCACTGGTATCACATGGCCACCTGTATGGGCCCTCAGACAGGTAATACACTCTATCTTCCCTATCTGTGAAGGTATAAATAATTCCTACCCGGGCCATACTGCTGTACGGATCGAATGATCACCACAAGAAAGTTAAAGATTGTATCAGCTTGAGTATTATTTTCAGGGCTGAACCATGTATCTGAAGAATCAGATTAAGTGGATAGGAAATCATTAATCACTATTATTATTTAACAGAGAAGACAAAGTTAAAATTGAATTGTGAAGAGCTGGCATTACACTCAAATGCCTTGGTCCCTACTCACATACAAAAAGGCACAACCTCTAAAAAGAAGCCACACCCTCTCCCTGAGTAAGCACCTCTGTCCAGTAAGGTAAATGACCCTTTAAAACCACTTTTAAAGGGCTGTCTCTGCCATGAACTCAGTTGCCTGCTTTTTGATCACTTCCCCTTGTTGGTGCGGCCTTGCCAGGCCACAGAGGTAGAGGATCCAGGCAATCCTGATGAGACTTGATTAGCTAGGGTCAGATGGCAGGGGAGGAGGAGTTCCCTTTCAGTGGACTAGGGGAGGGGATGGGGGAAAGATGGAGGGAGGGTGGGACCAGGAGGAGATGAGGAGGAAGGGGGTTACAATCAGGATATAGAATAAATAGATTGTAAAAAATAAAAAATAAATTAAATATGCTTTCTAAAACACTTTTAAAAAGCTAACCATTTACTGTTGTGTGAATCGGTCATATATATGGCTTGGGACAAAGTGTCTAAAAAGTGTGAGGGTGGTATGCTCTGATCAAAGGGGGCTCCATGGTAACAGAAATATCACTCTTGTGAGTTAATTTCTGAATTAAATTAGTTCATGAAATATGAGAGTAAAACCAATTTTAATTAGTGTGATTTTATTATGCAGAATGAAAGTAACTAAAAGTGGCTATCTGTTCCACTTAGCCCTAAAAATTCAAACATCCAAGCTGGCCTGATGCTTTTTTTTTTTTTTAAAGGGGGGGGGGGATTTAGAAAAATGAGAAATTATTTAAACTGATAATTCTTTATATTATATAGATTCAACAGATGGCACCAAGGATACACTCATCCTGAGCCTAAAGGCAGTGCATTCATCACTCTTTGGCTATCTGGCTTATATATACATTCACCCCTTTACACTTTGGCTCATGCAACAAGTATTTCTTGCATAACTTCCTATGTCATCCATGGCCTAAAAACTCTCAAGAACAAAAACTCAAGCAGGTGACTCTGACTATAGAGACGTTTGGTGGCTGGCTGCATACACAGTGAAGTCAGCACTTACCCAGTTGGGTTTGCTTATTCCGAAGTGCAAAGTGCCGAACCCAGGACCTCGGGTGTCAGAAAGAACTCAAAGCCATACCTACATCCTGGTTTCCCTTTGTTTAAATTCAACTTGAAGTATACCGTTTATAATGCAGAGAATGTTTCTGAAATACAAAGCAGGTTCCTCGTCCTCCCTGCAAAGGGTACAGCCTAAAAGTGATTTCAGTCAACACCTCTCTTACAGCTGTGACAATATACTTGCAATAAAACTTAAACGGAATCCAAAGAGTATGCCAACAATGCCAACTTAATTTCCCAAAGCATGAAGGTGTGTGGAGGTTGTGAAGAAACGAGTTTAAAAAGCAACAAGAGAGCTGGACATGGTGGCACACACCTTTAACCCCAGGAGAACAGAGCAGGCAGATCTCTGTGAGCTCTAGACCAGCCTGGACTACAAATCGAGTCCAAGACAGCCATAGAGAAACCCTGTCTCAAAAAATGAACAAACAAAAAAGCAGCAAAAGGAACATGTTCTCAGAGATGCAGCAAACAAAGGCAGGAAGGGGAGGAACCCAGGCTTATGGCCTGGATGAAGGAGGTGGAATGAGTGAGGACTCAAAGAAGCAGGGTGGTGATCAGGCTGGGTAAGGAGGCTAGACCTGAGAGAAGGACCAAAGGGCAAGTTTTAATGGAGAAATATCTGAAAATAGTTTCATGGTAGAGCAAAGGGGCTTTCAGGGCTATGTGGTGAAGTTGGATGTCCTTCCATCCTTTTTTTTTTTTTTCACTATGTAGCTCTGGCTGGCCTCTGACGCCCAGAGATCCACCACCTCTGCAGTGCTAGGATTAAAACTCAGCACCACCCATGCCTGACTGGACTCCTTTCTTCATACTAAATATTACAAGGCTAAATGCAATGTGGCACCCTGGCTTAGATGCTGAAGAAAAGAAACAATATAGATGGTGTAAACTGGAGTTCCTAAAATTCATGTGGAAGATTCTAAAATGCCAATGTACTGATTAGAACTTCTGCAACTGGAGAGGGATAGAATGTTACAAATTAGACTGTCTAGAGCTAAATTAGACTGAGCTCTCTTTAGCCTCTTAATCGATCTGACCCAACAATCCATCCTTGTGACTTCCAGGTCAACCTTTTTGGAATGCACAAACAGATCTCTAGCTTCCACTAGCCCAAAAGTCAACATCCAAGCCCTATAGGAGAGATTTCTCCACATTGTAAACTACCTAATATTTCCAAGTACCTTGGTTTATTACTTTCTTTGTTCTATAGAAGTTTCATGACACTGTTACCACATTAGAACATGATGTTTAAGGCAACCTGAATTTGTGCCGCTGAGCTATCATCATCCAAAATAAATTACCTCTTACTCCCTTTGAGGTAAAAGCTGTAGTTTTGCTACCAGAATGGGAAGAGTAAGGAAGTTCAAATTGAGTCTGTAATTTAGCTGTTCATGATGATCCAATGTTAATTTGTTATTTTTGACAAATGTACTGTGGCAACGATGAGGTGTCACCAGGGAACACTGGGTGATCAAGAACTCTCTGCATCATGTTTTTTCAACTAACCTGAAACATTCCAGAATAACAAGTTTATCTGAAAACAGAATCTGGCCCAGAAGCATAACATTGAGAACAGTGAACAGTTATTGTCCCCTGCATCTCACGGCCTCTGCCAGCCAGCCAGCCCATGTCTACCTCCTGTATGCCACCAGCCTTTGTCAGAGAAAGAAATGCTGCAAGGCAAGACAAGGAATCTTACTCTGAGAAACCTGCATCTGAGCTCACGGGTAGAGAAAACCACACAGGCATTCCCCAGTACATACAGGTCACCCACTAAACCTGGGGAGTCAGTGGAACCCAAGTGACTGCACACCTCCTGATTAGCTAGGAGTGCCATCTGAGCCCAGCTGGACAAAGGCACAGCTGAGACTTGTGTCTGTGGGCTAGTCAGATTCTCCTTCGGGGACTGGAAACTAAGAGACAAGACCAGAAATGAATGCAGCATCAGGCAAAAGTCCTTGCAGGAAGCAAAAAGAAGCAGGTGGAAAGGGAAGCAGGCAGGACCCCAGAGAGGGTGGCAGGGGCAGAGGCAGGGTGGTGGCAGAAGCAGGGAAGTGCACAGAGTACACTGGGGTACAGACTGAGAGGCTCTCTTGGTGTCCCTGCCTTGTGGTCAATGGTCAGCTTGCCTGGATCTCTCCACAGGAAATCTTAAAACTCCTGCCAGCTGCGGAACATGAGTCGGCTTCCTGCAACCAAATATGGTCCCTCTGCTTTCCCCTATGAGGAACATCTCAAGGATAAGAAAAATATGATTCAAGGAAAGGAAACTCTGGACTAGAAGTTAAGAGTTCCTGGATTTCCCACACCCAATACTGCTTCAAGCCCCTGGGATTCTGCTTCTTCATTTAATGCAAGAATAGTCTGTAAGCCACACTGGAAAGACAGAGTGCTTTTCTTACATCAGCATCTTACGCCTGGAACATCCTCTCTGGAATGCAAGACGAAAGGGTGTCTGTCTGAATGAGAACTAGAGCCTAATAGTTTTGACTGTGTTCGTTTCTACACAGCTGCAAATATGTCATTTCACTGATCGGGCACACCGTATGTGCTACACATCCTACTGGCTTCATTTAGCTGCTTTTGCCAGACCACTCTAAGGCCCAATTATAGGATTTAATTCCCAGTTTATGTACACACTCTCATTCTAGTTAAATGCATGCATATATGCAATGTTATACTATAAAACATTTTCCAAAACCTTCAAACACCATACACATACACACACACACACACACACACACACACACACACACACACACACACACGTGCACGCGCCTGTACGCATGTTTGTGCCTTACACTAGATGGACAATTCATAGTCAGCTTCTCAAATTTCCACAGTCATCATTTAATCCATTCATTAATTCAGATACTAGGTACATATTCATTTCACTCATTAAACATTTTGTGTGCCAGATCACCTATGTGATCTAATAAGTGGTTTCAGAACTACACTGCACATCAACTGAAAATGTTAATTAGATCTAAGTGAATGACATTTGAAAGTTAACAACGTGAGTCCAGAAGAGAAAGTGGAGGAGCAGCAGATCCATGTACTAGCCAACACTTCTCCTACAGTGGATTCTTTAGATTCTGAAAAATAAGTTTGAGTCTAAACTCTTGTGTTTAAAAGATGACATGAACAATTAATGGGAGTGGTGACCATGGTTACTGAATATTAAAAAAGTTTAAAGTATCCAATAATACGTGCTCTAGCAAACCTGTAGGAGAGCACTAAGGGCTCACTATACAGCAAAGAGTGCACTGAAGGGTGTCTTCCTCCATCAGACCCAGACAATGTAGCTAAGAGAGGCAGCATTGCTCATCAGAGCCCTACAAACTGAGACCAGGACTATTCATAGGGTTCTAAAAATTAAACAAGGAAGATAAAAATGGGACAACTCCATGTCTGAAAAACTAAAAAGATTGATTTTGTGGTGTGTCATATAGATGTCAAAGGACTTCACAGAGGGTGGTGTGTAGCGGAAGTTTGGGTTTCTTTAAAAACTCCCTTATGTTATAAACAGGTTTTTGTTTGAAACCCAAGTGTGGGATGTAGGACTGCTTTTAGTTTGTCCATAGCTAATAATTGCTTTGTGCAGCTCAGAGAGAGTTACAGTCTTTACCAGCTGGTAACAGCCTTGTGCTGGCTCAAAAAAGTGCATGATCTTTGCCAGCTGTAGAGAGTTTAATTCTGAGGACTTGGAAAGGGTATAAACACAAGAGCCCAGAGAGAGGGGGAAAGGGCCTTGAGGAGATGGACAGAGAAGGAAGAAGACTGCTTGTTCTTTCCGCTGCTGCCATTTGCTCTCTGCTAGACTGCTAGATATCCTGACGGTTGAGATTGGTATTTTCTCAAAGAACAAGAGGACCATAACCAGCTGAAACTAAGTCTAAAGAGGTCTACATCCCCTTTCCCTTCTAACCTTCTTTCTCTCCTACCTAGCACTGGGGGGGGGGGGAGTTGGAAGGGAGGGAAGCTTAAGGAACCCCAAGTAGAGTTTTAAACAGGGCCTACAGAGGTTCTTCATATTTTTCATCTTACCTCGGCCAGATGGCCAAGAGCCATAAAACAAATGACAGCACAAGCTGGCAAAGATGTGAGCAAAAAGGGAAGGCTGATTCATTGAGGGTGAGAGTGTAAACTTATACAGCCACTATAGAAATCAGTGCGGAAGTTCCACAAAAAGCTGAAAATCAATCTACCCCAAGATACAGCTACACCACTCTTGGGCATATACACAAAAGACTCTATATCTTTCTACATAGATGCTTGCTTATGCTTATTGCTGCTCTATTCAGAACAGTCAGAAATTGGAAACAACCTAGATGTCCACTGACTGGTACATGGATAATGAAAATATGATACATAGTGAAATATCATTTACCTCTTAAAAATGAAATTTTGAAATTTGTAGGTAAATAGATGTAGCTAGAAATAGCCATCTTGAGGGAGACAACCTAGACCCAGAAAAACACACTTTGCATGTTTTCTCTTATATGTATATGTTAGCTTCTAAACTTAAGATACGTGTGTTTCAATCCAAATAACAAAAGGTTGGGTAACTAGTAAGGGAATGGGGTGAAGGGGAGGAAAAGATCCTTCCCTGAAGGGGAAATGGAATGTACTGTTATGAAGAAATAAAGAGGAAACTAGAATACATGGGTTAAATGAGGTTACTTTTGGTTAGTAAAACCAAAAGCAAAAGAAAATGGACCTCAAGTGGAGAGGAAATTTTTCATGATATATAATGCTGATTATCATCTGTGCCACATGGATTTCTCCTGATGCTTCTGACTCACTTCAATGCACAATATCCAGACAAATGAAGAATACCAATAAAATATTCCAAGACTTCCAAGGGAAAGAAAGCCAGTTCTTATCCAGTGCACAATTCAAATGCAAATCTAAAACATTTTAAAATACTAGATCCACAGGCTGAAAATCCTTACCTAAAATGCTTCAGACAAGAAGCATTCCAGGTGGTTTTAGATTTGGGGATATTCGCCCATACATAATGACATAATTTGAAGGAAGAACCAAAGTTTCATCTACGTCCCATGCACATATCCTAAATGTATCCAAGTAATATTTTGGTGTGTATTTTAATAGTCACCTATCACATGATGTCAGGTATAGAATTTTCCACTTTAAGTATCATGTCGGTTTTCAAAAAAGGTTGAATTTTAGAATATTTCTGATTTTCTATTTTCCAATAAGGGATGTTAAACTATATTGGTCTAACAACTTAAAGGTGGTCAAAGAAAATGGGGGGAGGGGGGTATGTTTCTATGAAGATTCTAGATCACCCTGTTCAATTTACTCACCTGTTTCCTGCCTTAGGTGAGGCAAGCTAAAACGTGCCTTTTCACTGACTGTGCAGATCCTTAAAGTCAAGGTTTCTGCTGACACTTCACTTTTAAGCCAAAGCAATAACCAAGACTTCAGGGGGTCACTCATGCAACCAAGCAGGACCAAGCCTTTTACACAGAAGCTGTGCCCTCATGCTTGTTTGTTCTCGTGGTAAATTCCTGTTGAGTGCATGAACAGGAAGATGAGAAATCCGCCTTTTCTTTCAAGTGTACCCAACTCTACTGGCGTCTGCAATTCAGTAAGCTAACCTTCTTTGTTCCCACGCAGCAAGACGAGACCAAAAAAAAAAAACAAAAAACGAAGCTATGCAAAAAGTAGCAGGCTAAAGAAAAGAGAGCTAAATGCAAGTGCCGAAGGAAGCAAAGGGGAAGTGCCATGGCACACAGCAGACACTGACCTCACTGTGGGCTTAGAGTGAGGGACACAGAATCACAGCGACTATAAAACACTGTGAACAAGTCCCAGGGTTTCGTGGTATTAACTGATAAGAACTGCAAACGGACATGAGTGTGTTTGCTACTGAAATCTAAAATAGAGCTACTATCATTCCAGAGCCACAGACCCACCCTAAAATAACAAAATCCTCAAGTCCCTTACATAAAATAATATAGAACTTCCAAAGAACCTGAACATACCTTCTAGAATATTTAATTCATCTCTGAATTACAAAATGCCTAACACTTCAAATGCTAACTGGTTGTTCCACTCTACTTTTTAGAGAATGATGGCAAGAAGGGGAAAAAATCTTGTATAGGATAGGCAGAGTCTTTTAAAACATATTTTCTGTTTTCTTTCTGGAGTTGACTGAATCCAAGGACATGGAACCCATAGCTATATGGAGGGCTAACTGTATTTTAAACATGATAGTTAGGCTCTCAGAGGCTAGTCACAAAAGTCTAAAGGCAACTTGATAACATTATTTTGAAATGAGGTATAAACCCTCTAAATACATGCTGTTTAAAATGTTTTTATTAATTGAAAATACAATGCATTTTATTATATTCATTCCGTACTTAAACTCTTTCCAGATCCTCCCCATACCTACCTGCCCAATTTTTCATGTACCTGCTTGCTCTATCGATCTATTTGCATGTCTATCTATCTACCTATCTATCATATACCTACTTATTTATCTAATCTATCATTTATCTCCCACCACACCTCACAGAGTCCAGCTTGTGTTTGTCAACGTCAACTAATTGTAGACGTAGGACCTGCCCTGGAGTGCATTACCAAGTTGGCTAGTTTTATGCCAACTTGACAGAAACTAAAGTCATCTGAGAGAAGGTAACTGAAGAAATGCCTCCAAAAGGTCAGGCTGTAGTCCCTAGCCCTCCAGGCAGTGTCAGATGTGGGCTCTTTCTCATGGAGTGGGTCTCAAGTTGTACCAAGAAGGGAGGGCCTGGGAGGAGAAAGGGGAGGGAATATTGTGGTCAGGATGTAATAAGAGAGAAGAATAAAAATCAAGCTATAGGTAGGCAAGCATATAGGGCATTTTCTTAATTATTGATTAGTGAGAGAGAGCCCAGCCAATTGTATTTAGAGACACTCCTGAGCTAGTGATCCTTTGTTTAAAAAAAAAAAAAAAGCAGAGAAAGACTGAGGAGAAAGAAACAGAAGAGAAGGAATAAGAAATAAGGAGGAGAAGGAGGAAGAAAAGGAGGAGGAAGAGAAGAAAGGCTGAGCAGCCATGAGTAAACAGCACTCCTCTATAGCCTCTACATCACTACCTCCGCTCCTGCCTCAGGGTGTCTGCCTTGGCCTCCCTCAATGGGCTGTGTTCACAGCAATAGTAATCCTAACACACCAGCTTACAACATCTTTGAAGAAAACTGATCCTTCTTCTCTCAGCATAAATCAAGTGCCAATAGCTCTTCAGCTAGGAATAGACTTTGTGACCACTTCCTTTCCTCTATGCTGGAAATATAGTTACTATTTCAGAACAGTAAAAGGGATGGCTTCAAGATTCAAGAGATGGAATCAGTATTAAACAAGCCCAAAATGTCAGGACAAAGAGAAGCAACTAGAAACTGCTACATTCCTACCAGTCTTGAGATGTATTCACTAAGCCCTATCCTCACTGGGTGTGCCAGTGAGTCTCTGTTTTATTCTACACAGTAGAGTAAAACTCCCAACTCTTCCTCCAAAGACATTATTACAATCTCTACTTGAGGCCAGTGAGATGGCTCAGCCAGTAGATGCACTTGCCACCTAACCTGAGAGCCTGAATTCCATCTCTGGTACCCATGAGAGTGTACTCTGATCTACACACACACAAGCATGCATGGATGGATGGGTGGGTGGGTGGATGGACGGATGGGTGGGTGGATGGACGGATGGGTGGGTGGGTGGGTAAATGTAATAGATTCCTCCACTCCATTCATGAAACCCACCTAGGAAAGAGAAATTATCTTCCAAATGAACCTCTAATAACAATTCATCTTCCAGTTCCTTCTCAGACAGCAAAGCTTCTACCACTCACATAGGAACAAATGCTGCATCATATAGTAGAGAATTTCATACAATGTATTTTGATCATATTCATCCCCTCCCACAACCAGATCCCCCCATAACTCTCTACCTGCCCCCAGCTTTATGATCGTGTACCTCTCTCCTCTCCTCTCCAGTCCCCTTTTCTCCCCCCCTCTCCTATTTTTTTCCTTTTCCCTCATCTCTCCTCTCATCTCGCCTCCTTTCCCCAAACCCCCACAAAGTCCAGTTTTAATTAGCCAACAGCAACTATGGCTCAGGGACTGTGTGTTGCCCTGACTGATCTCTTTTCTGCTGAATGAGGCAAAAGCCTGACTGTCCAAGCACAAGCTCCACTCTGCCCCTCCTCACATGTTGCCATGAAGCATTCTGAAGGGAGAAAACAAACTGCCTGGCATGTCACAAATGTCCTCAAATGTTTGTTCTTTCCTTCTTGTCAAAACACAGCAACACAGTCTTTCTCCCTGCCTTTTTAAGGTGGATGATATATGTCTTACTATGAAACTGAATGATATACAGGGCCACTTTCACAGACCCCATGGTACCCAGAAGCCTCGAGCTGGGGTGTCAGGTTCTATAGTATGGCCTAGCTATCCTAAAGGAAGTTTGAAAAAAAATATGAGAACACTGCTGGAGCTAACCAGCAGGCGTCACTACCTCATCAGCCTCTGATCACGACCAGCACTTGCTGTCTGGGTGCTGGTCTCACTGCTAAGGCCCACAACAATCTGTAGCAGACATCAGTTTTTAAATCAGACCACTCCAGATTCCACATTCCTCATTCGAACATTCCAAGTCTAAGTACTTACTTCCAAAAATGGCAGTCATGTTCCAGCCTGTCCTACACCCTTGGCCAGGGCCAACCTGAGACCACAGCAAAGACATACTTGAGGTCCTCCAAGGAGAAGGCTTCCTATTTATGGTCCTTTGGGCAGGTCTCCAGTGCAGTGTTTTACAGAGGTCAGCAAAAGCACTAGAGACTAACCTAAGGCCTCTTACTGGGGTCTCCACTATGAGACCCCACTCTGCTGCCACAGCCAAAGGCTCCCCTGCAGGGCACGTGCCTGGGTGTGTTTGGCAGCCCCGCTCTGAGACACAGCTGCAGCATGACTTTAACTGTGGGAAATGAAGAGCTGGAGTGTTTATCCAAACTATCCCCATCTCATCAATACCTCCTTTATCTAAACCAGACTTCTCAGACACGAGCTGGGGGTGGCCTGGGTGGATATGGAGTTAAGAGTGAGCCCAATACATGCTGTCACATTGCTTTGGCATGACAAAAAGTCTTTTCTAAAGACTCTAATTCTAGAATTCTAAGAACTGTGACTCAGTATGTATTAAATTTCCATGAAAAAGAGGGAAAGAAATACAATTCTAGAAAACTGGAAATTTATTAAATCTGGATTACATCCATGTGAGGGAGAAAGACTTAAAACATTAGGGCTCCCATTAGATCCTACCACCCAAGATAGTCCACTCAACATGTTGGCATCCTGTTGACAACCACGTAAATATAAACATAAGGTCACATACAACATTTATTGTGGTCACAGTTACCAGTCACACAACAATCACACGCACAGACAAGCCATCACTTTGAACTTGCAGAATCTCTTAGAACGAAATACTGTGCTCAACAAATGCAATACTCTTCTACAACATACACCAACTGAGCTCCAGTGCTGGGGTGGAAGCTGGATAGGCCATTTTTCTAATCTATGGGGGATTTGGTTTTAGTCAAGACAGAATCTAGTCCCCAAGCCCCTGCTCTACATGAGCAACCATGCCTCACCACATCAAGAAAAGGGAGGTAAATGTGTAGCCCAGCACGCATGATGGCTTAACAATTTCCAAACAGTGGCTACCCTGATGTGAACTCTGGGAGGCAGGGCTGCAACTTATTGTCCACACTGTGGGAATAACATAGCTGAGAGGGGAAATGGAAGAAAGGAGGAGAGAAGAGAGAAGGGATTACAACCTCTGGGCAGCAAGAGTAGTGACACAGGTACAGGATACGGGGACTTGTCCTGATTCTCAGCTCAGTTGAGACCCAAAGGCTATACTGTAAGGTGCTCACTCTGAATGTGAAGTCATGTGCTAAACTATGGTATGAGCAGACCCTCCAGGGAGATGACTGGCCATGCGATGCCTCAGAGACTGTGTTTCAAGAGACTTGGCTGTCTGGGACCCCGGAATCGCGGAACTGACAGCTCACTCAACCAGCACAGTCTGATGGTTCTGACAGATAATCTTCACGTGCTCTGCCTCAATCCTTCCTCAAACCTGGAAATGACAGGCCTACCAAGTTTTCTTTCTCTTCAAGCCATGGAGTTGATGGTGGTAAAGTCCACAACGTTCCACACTGCCTTTTCTTGGGAAATAGGCAAACCCTTGGAAATCATATGAGAGTGACCAAGGAAGGAGTGAGGGCTCAGCTCACCGTATGTTCACATACTTTATAAAAGTGCACAATGAAGTTGTCAAAAGTGAATCTGTAGAACAGAGCCAACTAACCATGGCCCAGAGGGCTTGCAGAGACTGAAGCACCAACTAAGAATTATGTATACACTGGACGTAGGCCCCCTACACAGCCTGATGGGCAGCTCAGGCTTCATGTGGGTACCCTAGTGTGAACACTGTGATCTACAATGACTGGTCTGGGAAGACAGGCCCAGCGCAATAGTGACATGAACATCAATGGGCATGACCAAACACTTTCTGGTTGGAGTTAAGTTCTGCTCCACAAAATAAAAGCAATTCCTGGTGCCACCTGGACCAAGAACCTTTGGACAGACAAGGTCACAGGCCATAGGGGGGAATCTACTATTATTCTGCTAAATGGACACAGTACTAAGCTGACTCTGAATAACGCGCTGCTATTCCCATAAACTAATGCTCCTTCCTGCCGTAGATGATGATTAACACAGAGACCCACAACTGGCAACAGCAGAACATTCAGCAATAAATGGAACATCTAAACTGTGCACCACCACCTCCAGGGCCCGAGACTCACAGAGACCCACAACTGCCAATGGCAGAACATTCAGCAATAAATGGAACATCTATACTGCGCACCACAACCACCCACCCCAGGCCTGAGACTCAATGATCATTGCAGAAGGGGTGAAAAAACTGTTAGTGCCAGAGAGAGTAATGGATACAAGACAGTGCTCTCCAGACTTAACAACGCAGCAGCACATCTGAACTCACAGCAGTTAAGACAGTATGCACAAGCCCTGTGAAGCTCACACCACACCAAGCGTGGAGAGGGAAGGCAGAGATGAAACCCTACCCCTAACTGAACATCTATTATCACCTGAGAGCTGCTGAGACAGAGAGAATCAGTTTACTGACGGGTGCTGCCACTGGTAGGTCAACCACACTCCAGTGGAAGGCCACCCTCCCGTGAATGTATGGGCAGCACAAACTGGACTTGATGGGTAGGAAACAAAAAAGAGGACAGCGGAACAGGAAGGGAAAGGAAAAATAGATCTAGGCAAAGTTGGAGGCTGGAAGTATGATCAAAACTCAATTTATGAACTGTTCTTTTTTAATTTTTAAATTATTTCTTTTAATTTTGTGAGATTATAACATAATTGCATTATCTCTCCCTTTCCTCCCCAAACTACTATCCCCTACTCTCTTTCAAATTCATGCCCTTTTATAAAATTAGCTGTTCTTACAAATGTGTGTGTGTGAGAGAGACACACAGAGAGAGAGAGAGAGAGAGAGAGAGAGTGTGTGTGTGTGTGTTTAAATACATAAATACAAGCTGTTCAGTGTCTACAATGTTACTTGTTTGAATATCTTATCAGGGCTGCCCACTTGGTATTAGATAACCAACTGGTTAGCTCTTCCCTAGAGAAAACTGTTTTCAAAAAATTAATTTTTAAAAAGGAGAGGAATAAGACAATTTCTGCCTCTACACTGTTATTCTTCATTTGTGATTGCCCAGTTCTTCCATATGACCACCATCACTAGACTCCTTTTATGTTTTGTTTTGTTTTGTTTTGTTTTGTTTTGTTTTGTTTTGTTTTGTTTTTGGAGACAGGGTTTCTCTGTTTAACAGTCCTGGCTATCCTGGAACTCACTTTGTAGATGGGATGGCCTCAAATTCACAGATATCCACCTGCCTCTGCCTCCTGAAGATTGGGGTCAAAGGCATGTGCCATCATTGCCCATCTTAAAGAAACCCAAAGCTCCAGGTGGGTGTGAAGGAAAAGGGGAGCTCATGCCCTTTTACCATGGGCACTGCCACCAGCTCTTACCAGTTGGCCAGGTTCACCCTGAACTCAGAGGTTTTTCTAGATATCACTTGGTGGCTTAAAGTCAACTAAGTAAGAGCATTTATGCCTTGGAAAGCAACAGAAGTATAAATAGGGTTCTTCTTTTCCTTCTCAGGGAACCAGGATCTTTGTCAGTCTAGCAGAATCTGGAAAAAGGCCTAAATGACTAAGTAAATCAAAGAAAGAAACAACCTGGATTGACTAAAAATAAAATTAAAATATACAAAAAAGAGAATGTGAGAGATGATGTCACAAAGCAGGAAAGAAGTCCTTTCATTCCCTACACACACAGGGGTTAATCTGAGAGGCAGAGGCACAAAGATGACATAGGATCTCACTGTAGTGAAAAAAGAACATTACAGAAATGAACATATGCCAATATCATGGCACTGAAATATGTCTTCTTCCGCCTATCGGATGCTAAGTGCATTCTTTCATTCATACTTGGTCTAACCACAAATAGTTGGTATTATACCAAAAATATCATGCAAACCACATTGCTGGGGGAAGCAGAGTAATTACTGTGTCTAGTCCTTGCTAGGAGCTGAACAGGGCTCTGTGCTATGGGTTTCTCACCACAGGGTCTTGGAATGTCTGTGCTTAAAGTTTCATTCTTGGTAAATCTACTGAGCTCAGCCTCCTTCTGACACTCTCAAGCATTTGTTTACTTATAACTTCCTTTCTTCCAAAATTGCAATCATCTGCCTCAGTCGAGAAAACACATCATTTGTCCTATAGTTGCCACACAAAAGTAGCCCCCTTTGGACACCTGGCCCTCTCTGAAGGGTCCAGTTTCACTAGAATCTGTACTCAAGCACAGCATATAACTATGAACACTTTAGATTTTTTTTCTCCATATTAAATCAGTCCCAGGGCCAGAATGATAATTTCAGCCATTCTACAAAGAAGCTTCCAAGACCTCTTCAGAATGTGGTAAGGAGCTAGCCCATAAATTAGAATGCTTAAAACACATGACAACAGCACAGAAAACCGTTGCTAATGGTGCACCAGAATAGGATTGTACCTCACAACACAAAATCCTGGTGACCTGTTGTGATGATTAGTTTTGTCAACTTGACACAGTCTAGAACCATCTGGGTGGCCTCGATGAGGGATTGTCTAGATTACACTGATTGGTATGGGAAGGCCCGGTCCTCTGTGGGTGGCATCATTTCCTGGAGCTGAGCCCTGGACTAAACGAAAAGGAGAGGGTGACCTGAGCACTAGTAAACATGCGTACATTCATTCATTCATTCATTCATCCATTCATTCATTCATTCATTCATTCCTGTTCTGGACTATGAATGTGATGTGAGTTTCCTCAAGTTCCTGCTGCCTTCATTTTCCAACAATAATGGGTTGTAACCTAGAATTGTGAGGCAAAACAACAACAAAAAAGCAACCTCTAAAAGGCTCATCATCATTTTAAGGAAGAGGAGACTTCTTTTGGTAGTTGTCCAGGGTCTCTAACTCTTGGTATCAAGGTATCAACATGCAAACAGACTCACTCCTTTTTCCCTATCCTGGGTCCAGGGGCCCAGAAGAGGCAGGAAAAAGAGACCCTAGCTTTGTGATTTGTGGGTGCTTCCCTCTAAGTCAGTGGTTCTCAACCTTCCTAATGTTGTGAACCTTTAATCTAATTCCTCATATTGTGACCCTCCAGAGTGAGGCACCCAGCCTCCAGACCAGAACAGTGCCCCCAGGCGCCAACTCAACCTAGGTGCACATTCTCCAGGTCCAGAGCAGAGCAATCAGCCTCCAGCCCAGAGACTTCCTGAGTGCACCTCCCACTTTCTCGGACAGAACTGTGCACCCCAGGATAACAGACTGAGTTTCCCTGTTGGGAGAAAACTCCACAGCAGGTTCTTCAAGAGGACTGTACATGGAAATTTAGTGAGCAGCACACTAAATTTATAACAAGAAACCCAGCAGTGGGGCAGCTGTCTTGAGAAACTCTATGGGTAAGAGGAGATCCCCCCCCTGCCTAACATAGACCACAACTACTACTTAGGGCTAAAAACCTGAGGTGAGCAGTGGCAATTCCTAAGAAACACTGGCCATACAGTGACCATAACCAAAAAGCAGAGAAGGACTCCTTCAGGAAAAATCATCTTCCGGCCAAGGGGATACTCACTACCTCAGGACTCCAGGAAGCACAGAAACTAACAGCCGACACCTAAATCAGCCCAATGGGTAGAGGTCAGCGTAAAAGCTCAACCAACAAAAGACAGAGCAATATGGCATCTCCAGAACCCAGCCATCCAGGGGCAAACAGCCATGAACAATGCAGCATAATAGAAAATCAAGAAGATGGCCTTACATCTATGTTGATGAAGAGGATAATAGAGGAAACAAATAAAATACGTAAAGAATTAGAGGAAGATAAAACCAAACAGATCATGGCTATCCGTAAAGAAATGGAGGAAGATAAAAACAAGCAGATTAGGGCCATCCGTGAAGATATACGGGAAGATGCAGACAAACAGCTTGTGGCCTTCAGAGAAGAAATAATTAAATCACTGAAAGAAATCAAAGAGACAGAGTTGAAGGTACTAAAAGAAAAAGAGGAAAATACAAGCAGACAGGTGAAGGAAGTAAACAAAACAACTCAAGACCTGAAGATAGAACTAGAAAAATTAAAGAAAACACAAATGGAGGAAATAAGGGAGAGGAAGAATTTAGGGAAGAAAACAGGAACTACAGAGGTAAGCATAATGAACAGAATACAAGAAATGGAAGAAAGAATCTCAGGTGTAGAAGATACAATGGAAGAAATCGATATATCTGTCAAAGAAAATGTTATATCCAAAAAATTCCTGACACAGACCGTCCAAGAAATCCAAGACTATATGAAAAGACAAAACCTAAGAATAATAGGAATAGAGGAAAAAGAAGACTCCCTTCTCCGAGGCCCAGAAAATATTTTCAACAAAATCACTGAAGAAAATTTCCCCAAGTTAAAGGAAAAGCCAATAAGGATACATGAGGCTTACAGAACACCCAACAAATTTGAGCAGAAAAGAAAATACTCCCGCCACATAATAATCAAAACAGTAAGTATACAGAACAAAGAAAAAATACTAAAAGCTGCAAGGGAAAAAGGCCAAGTAACATATAACGGCAAACCCATTAGAATCACACCTGACTTTTCAACAGAAACTATGAAAGCCAGAAGGGCCTGGACAGATATCATGCAGACCCTAAGAGAACACAGATGTCAACCCAGGCTACTATACCCTGCAAAACTCTCAGTCCTCATAGACGGAGAAAACAAGCTATTCAATGACAAAAACAAATTTCAACAATACCTACACACAAATCCAGCATTACAAAAGACACTGGAAGGGAAAATACAACCCAAGAAAATTAGCTTCTGTCAAGAAAACACAGGAAATAATTAACCTTACTACAGCAAAACAAAAAGCAACCAAGCACACATCCTTATGAACACAGCCAACATCAAAGTCAAAGGATCTAACAGCCACTGGTCATTAATCTCTCTCAACATCAATGGACTCAACTCTCCAGTAAAAAGACGCAGATTAACAGAATGGATACATATGTAAACAAAACCCAGCAATCGGTTGCATACAAGAAACACACCTAAGACACAAAGATAGACATTACCTGAGGGTAAAAGGTTGGAAGACGACTTTCCAAGCAAATGGACCCAAGAAACAAGCAGGAGTAGCCATTCTAATATCTGATGAAATAGACTTTCAACCAAAATTAATCAAAAGAGATGAGGAAGGACACTTCATACTCATCAAGGGAAAATTCCACCAGGAAGACATCACAATCCTGAACATCTATGCCCCAAATACAAGAGCACCCACATTTGTAAAAGAAACATTGATAAAATTTAAACCACATATAGATCCCCACACATTAATAGTGGGAGACTTCAACATCCCACTCTCAACAAAGGACAGGTCAACAAAACAGAAATTAAACAAAGAAACAATATCTCTGACAGAGATCATGAATCAAATGGACCTCACAGACATTTACAGAACTTTACACCGAAACACAAAAGAATTTACCTTCTTCTCAGCACCTCATGGAACCTTCTCCAAAATAGACCATATAGTTGGTCACAAAGCAAGCCTCAACAAATACAAGAAGCCTGAAATAATCCCTTGTATCCTGTCTGATCACCATGGAATAAAGCTGGACTTCAACAACAACAGAAATAGCAAAAAGCCTACACACACATGGAAACTGAACAACTTGTTACTAAATGACAGCTGGGTCAGGGAAGAAATAAAGAAAGAAATTAAAGCCTTTCTAGAACTCAATGAAAATGAAGACACAACATACCCAAACTTGTGGGACACAATGAAAGCAGTGCTAAGGGGAAAGTTCACAGCACTAAGTGCCTTCAAGAAGAAATTCGAGACAGCTCATTCAAGCAACTTAATGGCCCACTTAAAAACCCTAGAAAAAGAAGCAGACACACCAAAAAGGAGTAGACGGCTGGAAATAATCAAACTCAGGGCTGAAATCAATCAATTGGAAACAAATAAAACAATTCAAAGAGTCAATGAAACCAAGAGCTGGTTCTTTGAGAAAATCAACAAGATCGACAAACCCTTAGCCAGGCTAACTAAAAGGCAGAGAGACAACACCCAAATCAACAAAATCAGAAATGAAAAGGGGGACATAACTACAGACACTGAGGAAATCCAAACAATCATTAGGACTTACTTCAAAAGTCTATACTCAACAAAATTTGAAAACCTAAATGAAATGGACAATTTTCTTGATCGATTTGACTTACCAAAGCTGAATCAGGACCGGGTAAATCAATTAAATAGTCCTATATCCCCCAACGAAATAGAAGCAGTCATCAAAAGTCTCCCATCCAAAAAAAGCCCAGGACCAGATGGCTTCAGCGCAGAATTCTACCAGACCTTCAAAGAAGAGCTAACTCCAATTCTCTTCAAACTATTCCACAAAATAGAAACAGAAGGAACATTACCAAACTCATTCTATGAAGCCACAGTCACCTTGGTACCTAAACCTCACAAAGACTCAACAAAGAAAGAGAATTTCAGGCCAATCTCCCTTATGAACATTGATGCAAAAATACTTAACAAAATACTTGCAAACCGAATCCAAGAACACATCAAAGATATTATCCACTATGACCAAGTAGGCTTCATCCCAGGTATGCAGGGGTGGTTCAATATACGGAAATCCATCAATGTGATCCACCATATTAACAAACTGAAAGAAAAAAAACCACATGATAATCTCCCTAGATGCTGAAAAAGCATTTGACAAAATCCAACATCCATTCATGTTTAAAGTACTGGAGAGATCAGGGATACAAGGCACATATCTAAACATAGTAAAGGCGATTTACAGCAAGCCTATAGCCAACATCAAACTGAACGGAGAGAAACTTAAAGCAATCCCACTGAAATCAGGGACAAGACAAGGCTGCCCACTCTCTCCATATCTCTTCAACATAGTTCTGGAAGTCCTTGCTAGAGCAATAAGACAGTTGAAGGAGATCAAGGGGATACAGATGGGAAAGGAAGAAGTCAAATTATCACTATTTGCAGATGATATGATAGTATACATGAGTGACCCCAAAAACTCTACCAGGGAACTCCTACAGCTGATAAACACCTTCAGCAAAGTGGCCGGATACAAAATTAACTCAAAAAGATCAGAGCACTCCTGTATACAAAAGACAAAAGGGCTGAGAAAGAAATTAGAAACAACACCCTTCACAATAGCCACAAATGACATAAAGTACCTTGGTGTAACCATAACCAAGCAAGTCAAAGACTTGTATGAAAAAAATTTCAAGTCTCTGAAGAAAGAATTAGAGGAAGATATGAGAAGATGGAAAGATCTCCCATGCTCATGGCTTGGCAGGATTAACATAGTAAAAATGGCCATCTTAGCAAAAGCAATCTACAGATTTAATGCAATTCCCATCAAATTGCCAACACAATTCTTTACAGAACTGGAAAGAAAGATTCTCAACTTCGTATGGAGTAACAAGAAACCGATAATTGCTAAAACAATCCTCTACAATAAAAGATCTTCTGGAGGTATCTCCATCCCTGATCTCAAGCTGTACTATAGAGCAACAGTTATAAAAACTGCATGGTACTGGCATAGAAACAGAATGGTGGATCAATGGAATCGAACAGAAGACCCAGAAATAAACCCACACACTTACAGACACCTGATTTTTGACAAAGATGCCAAAACCATACAATGGAAAAAAGATAGCATCTTCAACAAATGGTGCTGGTCCAACTGGATGTCTACATGTAGAAAAATGCAAATAGATCCATACTTATCACCCTGCACAAAACTGAAGTCCAAGTGGATCAAAGACCTCAACATAAAACCAGACACATTAAATCGGCTAGAAAAAAAAGTGGGGAATACCCTAGAACTCATTGGTACAGGAAAAAACTTCCTGAACAGAACACCAACAGCACAGGCTCTAAGAGCAATAATCAATAAATGGGACCTCATGAAATTGAAAAGCTTCTGTAAAGCAAAGGACACCGTCATCAAAACAAAACGACTGCCTACAGATTGGGAAAGAATCATCACCAACCCTTTATCTGACAGAGGACTCATATCCAGTATATATAAAGAACTAAACAAGCTGAAAAGCAATAAACCAAGTAATCCACTTAAAAAATGGGGAACAGAGCTAAAGAGAGAATTCTCTGTAGAGGAATATCGAATGGCAGAGAAGCACTTAAAGAAATGCTCAACCTCATTAGCCATTAGGGAAATGCAAATCAAAACAACCCTGAGATTTCACCTTACACCCATCAGAATGGCCAAGATGAAAAACTCAAGGGACAACACATGCTGGAGAGGTTGTGGAGAAAGGGGAACCCTTCTCCACTGCTGGTGGGAATGTAAACTGGTACAACCACTCTGGAAATCAATCTGGCGCTTTCTCAGACAACTAGGAATAGCTCTTCCTCAAGATCCAGCCATACCACTCCTAGGCATATACCCAAAAGAGGCGCAAATACACAAAAAGGACATTTGCTCAACCATGTTTGTAGCAGCTTTATTTGTAATAGCCAGAAGCTGGAAACAACCCAGATGCCCCTCAACTGAAGAATGGATGCTGAAACTGTGGTACATCTATACAATGGAGTATTACTCAGCAATGAAAAATAAGGAAATCATGAAATTTGCAGGTAAATGGTGGGACCTGGAAAGGATCATCCTGAGTGAGTTGTCCCAGAAGTAAAAAGACACGCATGGTATATACTCACTCATATAAACATACAACATAGAATAAACCCACTAAAATCTGTACATCTAAACAAACTAAGCAAAAGAGAGGACCCTAACTAAAATGTTCAATCCCCATCCTGAAAGGCAAAGAGGATGGACATCAGAAGAAAAAGAAAATAGGAAACAACCTCCGAACCTGCCACAGAGGGCCTCTGAAAGCTTCTGCAGTATAGACTGTCAAAGCAGATGCTGAGCCTGATGGCCAACTGATGGGCAGAGTGAATGGAATTTTATGTAAGAAGTGGGAAATAGTAAGAGCTGGAGGAGACGGGAACTCCACAAGCAGAGCAACAGAACAAGATAATTTGAACACAGGGAACTTCCCAGAAAATCATACTCCAACCAAGGACTATTTGTGGAGATGACCTGGAACTCCTGCACAGGTGTAGCCCATGGCAGTTCAGTGTCCAAGTGGGTTACATAGTAATGGGAAGAGGGACTGCCTCTGACATAATCTGATTGGCCTGCTCATTGATCACTTCCCCCTGAGGGGGGAGCAGCCTTACCAGGCCACAGTAGAGGACAATGCAGCCACTTTTGATGAGAACTGATAGACTAAGATCAGAAAGAAGAGGAGAACCTCCCCTATCAGTGGACTTGGGGAGTGGCATGCATGCAGAAAGGGGAGGGAGGGTGGGATCGGGAGGGGAGGAGGGAGGGGTTTTGGGGGGATACAAAATGAATAAAGTGTAATTAATAAAATAATAATAATAATAATAATAATAATAATAATAATAATAATAATAAAACCAGCAAACAACCCTGCTGAGGGCTGCCCTCTGCCTTTTCAGGGTCACATTAAAGCAGAAGAATTTACAGACAACAATAAGCAGGCACACTGCCTCCATTCTTATCTCTGCCAGACAAGGTGGTTCACAAATCAACATCCAGAAAATCGGTCCTTCTGGCTTTCGAGAACACACTGGAGGAGAAAGTAATTCCCTCAGACACCTTCTATACACCTGGACACCGACTGACACCTGGAATACACACTGTCCATCTTCCCCTCCCCGGGGGCATCACCTGGAGACTAAAAGGCAATACAGAGTACTCATCCCTCTGCTCTGTGGGGCCATCACATTCTCTGGACAGAGAGTAAAGGAAGCTCAGGGTTGTACAGCCCCGAGGACATACAGCAGACAGGAAGAATACAGAACCTACACAGGCCTCATTTATTCCACATCTTCTGATCTATTAAACACTGAAGCCTCATTAAACACTGCCTGACTCAGAAGGGGGGACTACAAGAATCACCCCACTGGTTTGCCTGTGATTTCATACACAGAGATCAAGGAGCACATGAAATCCACATGACTTCCAAGTGAATAGTTATGTTATGCTCACAAGTACCCAAGACCCAAGTCCCTCTCCAATTGTGCTCCAAACCATGAGTCGTGGCTACTGCTGACATAAAGCCCTGGATTCCTCACAGATGAAGGATGGAAGCCAATGGACATCTGAGATGTCCTTCCAGGCCCTTCCCCTCCCAACCTAGTCATGCTCGCAGGAACACCTGTTTCTCAGTACAGCAAGTGGAATATCAATGCTGGGGAAGACTCTTGCCCTGCAGCTTTTCCGAGTCACCTCGGCCACAGTAGTTCCCTGTGTCATCCTATACGGTGAAAGCTGGAGGCATACAGGGCTCCTCGCCAGTCTACTCTGCTTCTCAACTTCAGTCCCATCTGGTCACATGTAAAAAAAAAAAAGGACATTAAGTGGATTCCACACATCACAAAACCCCAGAGACAATGTTCTGAATCCTAATCAAGGCAAGACAAATGTTCTAGAAGATGTAAACCCATGAGCCTATATTGTAGCCAAAGTGCTCTAGCACTGAGCCATACCTCCTAAATGTCCTCACTCTGATTGGTCAACTTAAAAGTGCAGGTCTGTTATCTTACATTCACCAGTTAGTCACTGGCCAAGCTACTGTGATGTGGTGTGTGTGTGTGTGTGTGTGTGTGTGAGAGAGAGAGAGAGAGAGAGAGAGAGAGAGAGAGAGAGAGATTTAATGCTAGACGGCCACAGCGGCAGCTAGATGGCCATAGTGGCAGCTTTGTTATAAGCTGCCACTTATTAATGCAATTAATGCCACTTAAATGCAATTTTGAACCTGCATTTCATTCCTTACAAGCGATGCAGGAGGTACTGTTTGCTAATGTTCTGGAACCCTGAGAAACAGGTAGATGGATGCTAAGGAAGCAGGTTGGAAAGCAGCCTGCTTATGGAGATGTAGGGGGCACACAGACGTATGTGGGCTCAGCTCATGGCCAAGTACACGGCAGAAAAGGGCAGCCCTGACAAGACAAGGTCCAACCTAATATGTTAGAAATAGCATCACCTTGGTGGTTTTATTGCCTCTGAGACAAGCCCACACCTACTTAAGAGTCATAGGCACTGACACTGCTGGTACATCTCAGGGATGGGAAGTCTCAGTCGACTTCCAGCACTTCATCTACTCTGGACTTTAATATTTTTCTGATAAATTGGAGAAAATTTTATGTCCTTTATACCTTCATCATTTCCTTCTTAAGGCCACCAATCTGTCTATATTTGGGGCAACATCAGCATAATTATCTTTTCCAAACTTCACCTAATTATAATTTCTGTTTCAAAATTTACTGTAAGAATAGAGAGAAGGAAAGCTTTAGCTTTCTTCTGTAACATGGGAGGAGAATTTTATTTCTTTGGTGTGAAACAAAAGCATTCCTCCAGCTTCAGCCCCAGCAGCCCCAGCTTCAGACCAGCACAGACGGTCAGACACTAGCTCTGGGCTTCAAATCCTCCATCCCACTCTGGGAAGGGAAAGGCCCCCACACTGCTTACTGTCACAGTCCTGTCTTTACAGACTATCGTTTGACTATGACTTCAACACCAAAGACAAAAGCTTTAGCAGAAAAGTGATGACAACAGTGCTGAGGGCCACTCATCAAGTCTGAAAAAGAGGCGACACTTGTTGTAAGACACGCCTCCTTGGTAGCTATGTGGGAGATAAGCTTGGAACCTATACCCCCTATGGAAAGGGGATGCACATCTTGAAAGGGCACCCTCCCTCCAGGACCCTTTCCTAGGACCCCGCCACTGCAGCTGGACTCTGTTAACTGAATTCCCATGATGAGTTAATGGAACAGTCTTTATTGAATATTTCTGTGGAAAGAGTATAACATCCCCTATCACCTTAAACATAAGCCTGATACTATACACCGTAAATAATAAAAAGCAAAAATGCAGTTTCCATACACTGAACTTCAAACACTCTTTTGTTTCTAGTACATTAGCTTTCATTCAGATGTCTATAATACCACCATCAGAACACCAGTCCTACAGAATGAGGTGATTACCTTCCGTCTTTAATTTGAGCCCAAAATTATTTAGTCAAATTCACTATGCATGTCAGTTAACAAAATTACTATATGAAGACATGACAAACATTCCTTGGAAAACGCAGGGCATCTCACCCACGTCCTCCAAAACCATAAAGACAACAGTAATACCTCACATGGAAAGACCTAAGTCGTATTTAGGGTGGAGCCAGCTACCTAAACTGGGGAAATATCCATCTCCAATGATGATGGGTAACAACTACCACCTCAGAAAATGGACAGCTGGAAGGAGTTGCGTTTGTAACTATTTACTTCTAAGACAAAAAGCATCTTCTCTAGAAAGAAGCATGAATTTGAGGGCTAAATTTTCATAAAGAGGCCAGGAGAAAAAAAACAATTAGACTCAGTGCCCATGCAGGCCCTTAGGGAGAGACTACTGACCAGATCTGTCAGCACAGTCACTTCCCAGAGAGGACTCAAAGAATGAGCTGGGTGTGGAAACTATGCTCACTCTGAGTTCATACAAATTTCCCAGCATGTGTTCTGTAAGCCCTCCCAGCTCTTATTACACTTAGCTCAAACCAAAAATTCCTGCAGTCATTTTCAGATTCTATCATGATGACAGCTCAGAAGTCAGAGGAAACATCGAGTTGCTGCCTATAAAGTCCGTGAAAGTCCACAGTGCAGCAACGTGGCCTCTCACCAGAAGGTTCAGAAGGGTCTCTCAGACTGTATCAGGGCACGTAACACGGTTCAGTCTGTCAGAGCCACACTCTCCTATCGGCACGGCGTCTCTACTGAGCACTGAGAAGGGGCAAGTCCAGGTGTGACACCCATCACCAGCTGCGGAAATAGCAGGAAAGAACAAATAATAAAAAAAAAAAACTTATTACTGTTATAACGGTTTCATGTAAACATAATGAGCTTTAGGGTTCAGAGAGTTTAAAAAACATTCTTAAGATCAATTTTACTTGTTTATGATATGGATACTAAAATATTTCAAATTATTTACATAGCTTTAATCCTATCCTCTCAGAATTCAAAGCATCAAGAAGAGATGGTTTATTTGAACACCTGCTAAACCATTAGGTTTTTGTAAATGTTTCTGAAACATGTAGGCCTACATTTCCAAGGAGGAAAAAAAAAATCTCCCATTGAGTCTGTCTCCATGCCACAAATGTGGAGCTCTACAAACATCTGGCTGATTCTAATGTTTAATCCAACAAAAAGGAACCCCAGATGGGATGAAGAGGTGTCTGGATGAGAAAGCATCAAGCACCCTGGGATTGTGGGCCACTGGACATGTGTTTCATACAGATCCTTACACTGCAAACCAAGAATGGAACAGAAAAACTAAAACTCAGGGACCACTCTCCTAAGCTCACTGGTATCCCCTTGGCTTTCACACGCTGATGCCATGTTAATTAGAAACCGCATGTGTGAAGACAATCAACCTTTATCAGTATTTCAGGCGTGGAAAGCTCCAACCTTACCTCCCCTGTCCCTTCCATAGTCAATGCCTTGAAGTAAGCAGTTTCTTTATGAAGAGAGAGAGAATTCTTCCACTTACTTGCAGGTATTTTTTTTAACTTTATATTTACAGTGTGGCACAAGGTAGCATGAAATATTTCTATTTCTCCCCTAGACAGGCTATAAGGAGGTAACACATACACAGACACTCTGAGGAGTCAGAACCAAATGCCAACCCCAATTTGCACTGTTAAAAACTATGAGGATTTTAGAAGCGGGAATGGCACATTTTTGCACTGTGAGTCAATCCTGAGGCGTGTCGGGGCTAGAGACAGGATTTTGAAGCTTGAGTGTGAACTGTCCACCATAAACTCAGTGTGTCTGAATGCTTGCTCTCCAGCTGTTTTAGAAGGTAAGGAACCTCGTGGGGGTGGAGCCTCACTGGAAGTAAGCTTTGAGGTTTTATAGCCTGGCCTCACTTCTTGACTTAGTCCAAATGAGACTAACTGCCTCATGCTCCTGCCTCCACATTTTCCCCACAATAGTGAACTGTATGGACTGTATCTCCTCAAACTATAAGCCAAAAAAAAAAAAGCCTTTCTTTGCTTCTTGCCACACACACACACACACACACACACACACACAGACATACATAATAGGTTTAAAATGATAGTAAAAAGAACTCCCTGTTATTCTAAAATCTAAATTTAAGTCCAATTAGAGCACAAAAAAATAAATTGATTATAAAACATCTCCATTACATTTAGGTTTTTTTTTTATTGCCATTTTAGCCAATGTCTGGAGAGCCCCAGGTCCAAGAAGAAAGTAAGCTCTGATCAAACCGTGTCCTCTGCAGCACCACGGCCACCACACTGTTCCTGTCCATTGGAGTGGCCCCCAGAAGCTCAGGTGTTCAAATACTTAGTCCCCATTTGGTGCAGCTAGTTGGGTAGGTTTAAGAGGCATGGCTTACTAGAGAAAGTATGTCATGGGGGGAGGGGGGCAGGCTTGAGGTTTTACAAGCCTCGTGCCATTCCCAGTGTGCTCTCTGCCTGGTGCTTACAGCTTGAGGTGTGCATCTTCAGCCTCCAGTTCTAGCTACTATGTCTGTCACCTGCTGTGATGCCGTTTCACCATTATGGACCCTAACCTTCTGGAACTTATCAGAAGCCCAAATAAACCCTTCCTTCTTTAAATTGTCATAGTGTTTTATCACAGCAATAGAAAAGCAACTAATACAACCACAAAGACCCATCCCTGGCTGGTAGGGCTGAACACCTGTGAAGTGACAGTCTCATGACAGTCTCACTGAACCATGAGTGACAGGTCATACATGAGGAGCACATCCTACAACACTGGGCTGTCCTGACCCTTCCTAGTTGTACAAATGAATTCCCTTCAAAGAGAACGCACTGCCAAGGGGCCTGTGCCCACATTAGAAGTCAGTCATCTGAGGCTCATAAGATATGTGGTAATCTTTGAGATGAAAGCAGTTTAGAAGTGCAAATGACTGTCAATATGAATATTAATAGCAGGGTGTTAATAACTGAAGTTGTGTGCCAGACACTCAGCTCTTGATTAAACACAGTGGAGCCCAAGCCAAACTAAAGGCTTCTCAACTCTGGGCCAAGGGATCTACTGGAGGCCAGGACCCAAGAGAACAGGGAATGCAGTGTCTGATTAGAAAAGGTCTGATAAAATAAGTCACCACACGCTTACACAGTTCTGTCCAGATTCATTGCTGCCCTTGCCCAGAGTCCTCCAGTACTGTCCGACTTATGAGGGGTACTGGACCCAAGCTTCTGAATATGGTAGGATCAATGTATAAGTGAGAGATGATATGGGGTAATTTGGAGCTGAGGCAGAAAGTACAAACAGCAAAATAAAGATTCCAGTATTGTGGATTCTGCCTACTCCACAAAAAGCAAATTATAGGACTTCTTTTTCTGTTAAAATTGCAAATCAAAACTGTTCTAAAAGCTGTGAATTCATCAGAAACATTTTTAACTGCCATCGTTGCTCATTACAAATATCTGAGACTAAAATGAGCAGCAGCTGCCCTGCCAGGCTGCCTGGGACCACATCTCAGAGCTCTAAGAGTCAAACACAGGAGGTCATGTGCTGCTTCAATCACGGATGTATCTGCAGACTCTGAAATTATCCTTTTCACAGTTTTAAGTGCTGGGGCTTTTGCCTGACTAATGCCATTTTTAATCACACAGAACCAAGTATTTTATTGTGATCTGATGGGGTCTATTACTCATCAAAATGGTACCAGTCAGCAACAATATTCCCCAGAGTCAATTACTCAACCCTTCTCTCATTCCAGAGAGGCAGCAGCCTGCACGTGCAACTCTACACAATTAGCACCATCACGTCTTGCCAATTTGCTCAGAAAGACAGAAAGTGCTACCAAGAAACCCTAACTATAATGGCTTGTGATGGGTTCTTTACAGTGACCTTAACAATAATGACTGATGGAGCTATGACCTCAAGCTGGGTACACTATTCCCTCTGGCTCTACTATATATTTTGCACAAGTGGGACAGTGGAATGGAGCAGATGTCAGGTCCTACAGGAATTTGGCAGAAGAGCTAGGACTTCAACCTGTGTCAACACAGTGTTCCCATTACACAAGGAGACATACGTGAAAGCTGATAAGGACAAAGCAGATGACCTGATCAGAGGGTCTCTTCCTTTAGCTTAGATCCCACACTTACGCAGCCCACTCACACCAATGTGCCTTATGCACAATCTATTTTAAGGGATTGAGTGATCTTAAGCAAACTCCAGGCAGAAATCATCTATTTCCCAAAGTTTGTATTCAAAGAGGTGAACTGCCAAGCCATTACAAATGATTACTAAGTATAAACACAGCTTTTTAAAATCATAAGCATACTTGTAAGTATGTGTGCATATATGCAGAGTTACATACATACTGATACATATTAATGATGAAGTGAACAGGTCAGGCCTCAATGCTGCTCATTTTACCTAAAACCTGCTTATTAGCATTCAAATATTTATAAGAGAAATTCATATTACTAAACCAATAAAACCTTGAAGCAGAGAACTATATTAGAAGACTCACTCAATGGACAGTGGACAAATGAATGTTTTTTTGAGAGAAGTAGCAATCGATAGTAAGCACTGAGACCTTGATGTGGCCCTCTTGAATAATTGACAAGGCATCTTTTTTGGACCATTTGCAGTACTATGTTTAGCATTCCATTTAGTGCTGCAAAATAATTCACTCAAGTGTTGAGTCCTTCTCACGTCTATTAACTAGGTAGCAAATGGCAAATAACAGACACAGAGCTGTACTTCTTTGTACATGTAACACACTGGAGTAACTATCCTAGTGACAGAAAGGCTGCCTGTCAATACAAGCCTGCTCCCACCCACCAAGGAGTGCAAAGTCACTGCTACACCTCCAGCACACAGAGAAGCGCCCCCTCCTTCCAGCAAACTCCCCACATCATCTTAAGGTTGTTGTCCCGAGACTGTTCGCCCTGCAGACCTCCAGGAAGATGCTGGCCACATCTTTTTAACAGGCAAAGAGACTCACTGTAGGTCTGTAGAAAGGAAACCTGTGAGAAGGAAGGTATTTGGGAAGAAACCTATTTGGATAGAAAGTCTTTGCTAGATGCCTGAAAAGCCATAAGGTGGAGACAGTAGGCTCTGAGAAGAAGGATACCAGGACAGTGAAAACCAAACACTCTTGATGAAAAAGGATGAGGGGAGGTTAATATATCAGCAAGAGTAGGCAGAAGAGGGCAGAGGAGGGAACAGCGAGGAGTGGGAAGGGAAGGGTGAAAGGAAGACAGAACAAAAGAGAAAACACTGCTTAAACTTGAGCTGAACAAGGATGACAACAGACATGCGAGTGTGCATAACATGGAGGGCTGGGGTGGGGCACATACAGAGCTACAGGCAACTAGGGAATGCTGAGAGGAGAAAGTCTTCCTCAGGAAAGAGCACACCAACTGATTATCTAAGACCAAATGACCAGCCCCAAAAACACACACACAAGTAATATCATACAGTCCGAGCAGGTTGTATTTACATATTTAAGAATATATGTGTGTATACATACTGATGTTTATTCTTGTTGTCACCTTGACTACATCTGGAACGGACTAAAACCCAAAAATGGCTGGGCACACTTGTGAGGGATATTTGCTCAATCATTTGATCCACATCTAATCTAGATCTTTAAGGTGGGAGGACACACCTCTAATGTGCGGAACATCTTCTGCTGGCAGCCTTTATCAAGAGCATGGAAGAAGGAAGTTGCTCTCTGCCTGCTTGCTCTAACTGCAAGTCCGAGCCTACTTCTTCGGGATTCCAGCATCTACTGAAGACCAGATGAGACATGAGCCCCCTGGACTGACAACTACTGGATCCTCAGGCTTTTTGTTGGTAGACAGCCATCATTGGACTAGCTGGACCACAGCCTGGAAGCCATTCTAATAAACCCTCTTTCTATACTATAAAGATTCATTCTATAAGCTCTGTTACTCTAGAGAACCCTGACTTATACATATATATTACACACACACACACACACACACACACACACACACACACACACACATTGTTATTAAATATATATATATATACACACACACACACAATATAACAACAATATAAAAAAAGAGGCCATGAATTTGAAAGAATGAAAGGAGGGGTACTTGAGAGGGCTCATAGGGAGAAGGGGAAAAAGATGTAATTACATTAGAATCTCAAAAAATTAAAAAATATTTTTTTTTAATTTTTAATGGAAAAAGAGAAGACAGGGGGTAGGCAAGGGAGAGGAAAACAGAGAATGAGAGAAGAGAGGAAAGTAAAGGGACAAGAAGGAAAGTGGGGAAGGGAAGAGAAGGAAGAGAAGAGATATCCATAATTTTGAAAAGGAAGAAAATTTTAAAAATAAACAATGCAGATGAAGTTCCTGTGTTGTTCTCCTGACTCTTTCTTAAAAAATCCAACCTAATTTGGTTGGGACTTCATCCCTTATGTCAGCCTTGTGCTAAAGAAAGTCAGATGACCTTGACGTAAACCGCTTGCTTTGTTAGAACAGTTGTACCCCTAGAGTGGTCCTGAGGGCAAGATGTCTACAAAGGAAAAAGACAAGGAAAACGACAGGCCTTTAATACTCATCACCCTAAAGGCCTCCTGGCATGGGGCTGATATAAACATTCAACAGAAACAGTACTGAGGAGAGATTTCTTTCATTATTTTGCACTTGATTCCCTGCCTAACTTTGTTGAGTTGAAACAAGCTCTATGCCAGTTTAGTTTCAGGCTGTTTCAGGAACTATTACTAAGGCTCATTGCTGGACCATTAAGTCTGTCTGTTCTAAAAAAAATGCCAGAACCAAGTGCCCAATTGCAATGCCCAAAATTAACCTGTAAGCCCAACTTGCCCAGGAACCAGGTAACTGTCTTGAATGTTCGGAACTGTAGTTCTTAAAAATAACAATGCTTCCCTTGAAAGAAAAATGTTCAACTTCATATGGAATAACAAGAAACCTAGAATAGCTAAAACAACCCTCTACAATAAAAGATCTTCTGGAGGTATCTCTATCCCTGATCTCAAGCTGTTCTACTATGAAACAGTAATTTAAAACTGCATAGAAACTGGCATAGAAACCAACTGGTGGATCAATGGAACCAAATAGAAAACCCAGAAATAAACCCACACATTTATGGACACCTTATTTTTAACAAAGATGCCAATACCATACAATGGAAAAAAGGCAGCATCTTCAACAAATGGTGCTGGTCTAACTGAATATCTACATGTAGAAAAAATGCAAATAGATCTATATTTATCACCCTGCACAAAACTAAAGTCTGAGTGGATTAAAACCAGGCACACTAAATCTACTAGAAGAAAAAGTGGGGAAGAGCCTAGAATTCATTGGCACAGGAGACAACCTCCTAAACAGACCACCAACAGCACAGACTCTAAGAGCAACAATCAATAAATGGGACCTCATGAAACTGAAAAGCTTCTGTAAAACAACGGATACTGTCATCAGAACAAAACAACAGCCTACAGACTGGAAGAGGATCTTCACCAACCCTATATCTGACAGAGGGCATAAATATCCGGAATATATACAGAACTCAAGAAGTTAAAAAGCAACAAATCAAGTAATCCAATTTAAAAATGGGGTATAGCGCTAAACAGAGAATTCTCAGAAGAGGAATACCGAATGGCAGAGAAACACTTTAAAAAATGCTCAGCATCCTTAGTTATCAGGGAAATGCAAATCAAAACAACCCTGAGATTTCACCTCACACCCATCAGAATGGCTAAGATAAAAACCTCAAGTGACAACACGTTCTGGAGAGGATGTGGAGAAAAGGGAACCCTCCTCCATTGCTGGTGGGAATGTAAACTTGTACAACCATTTTGGAAAGGAATCTGGCACTTTCTTAGACAACTAGGAATAGTGCTACCTCAAGATCCAGGTATACCACTCTTAGGCTTATATCCAAAATATGCTCAAGTATATAGCAAGAATATTTGCTCAACCTTATTCGTAGCTGGAAACAACCCAGATGTCCCTCAATGGAATGGATACAGAAATTGTGGTACATATACACAATGGAATACTACTTGGCAATTAAAAACAAGGAAATCATGAAATTTGCAGGCAAATGGTGAGAACTAGAAAAGATCACCCTGAGTGAAGTATCCCAGAAGCAGAAAAACACACATGGTATACGCTCACTTATAAGTAGATATTAGACATATAATATAGGATAATCATACTAAAATCTGTACACCTAAAAAAACTAAGCAAGGAGGGCCCTGGGTAAGATGCTCAATCCTCATTCAGAAAGGCAAATGGGTTAGACCTTGGAAGATGGGGAAAACAGGGAACAAGACAGGAGCCTACCACAGAGGGCCTCTGAAAGGCTCTACTCAGCAGTATTAAAGCAGATGCTGAGATTCATAACTAAACTTTGGGCAGAGTGCAGGGAATCTTATGAAAGAAGGGGAAGATAGAAGACCTGGAGGGGACAAGAGCTCCACAAGGAGAGCAACAGATCCAAAAGTTCTGGGCACAGGGGTCTTTTCTGAGACTGATATTCCAACCAAGGACCATGTATGGAGATGGCCTAGAAACTCCCACACAGATGTAGCCCAAGGCAGCTCAGTGTCCAAGTGGGTACCCTAGTAAGGAGAACAGGAGCTCTCTCTGACATGCAGTGGCTGGCTCTTTGATCACCTCTCCCGGGGTGGGGGCAGCCTTACCAGGCCACAGAGGAAAACAATGCTGCCAGTCCTGGTGAGACCTGATAGGCTAGGGTCAGATGGAAGGGGAGGAGATCTCCCCTATCAGTGGACTGGGAAAGGGGCATGGGAGGAGAAGAGTATGGGAAGACAGGATGAGGAGGGGATGAGGAGGGGGCTACAGTTGAGATACAAAGTAAATAAATTGTAATAAATAAAAGGAATTTAAAAAGAGTAAAGCTTCATGGGAAAGTATGGTGGCCTGTAGGTTTGTCCTTATAAGCCCCTGAAACATGTGGCTCAAGGCCATTCTAAGGTAGGAAATTCTAAGGAATGGTCCTGACCAAAGTCCATCTCTTGGTCTTGCTTTAAATTTGGCCCAAAATGGTGGAATAGGTTTTTTTGGCAAATCTCAAGATCAACACAATAAACCTGAGCCCTAACTTGAAACAGCTACTATTCCCACACAGTGCACTCTATGGTCACTAATATGAGGAAGTGAGGCCCAGGGACAGGGACTGGAAACGGAGTTCTCATTATTAAGCTCACGCTAGGGCCCATGATGGATGCCCCTGTAATCCCAGCTTGAGAGATCCTGAGTTTGTGAGCATCCTACACTGCACAACAAGCTCCAGCACAGCATAATCTTCATTGCAAAATCCTGGAAGAGGAGGAAATGTGGAGGGGCCTTGGATGTAGCTCAGTGGTTACAGCACTTGCCCAGCATGCACAAAGCCCCAGCACCACAAAACAGATTTGCCTGACTATTATCATTTCCCTGGCACTTCTCATGTCTGACCTCCCTCAGCCCAGCCCACACAGTCTTTAGAAGTTGGGCAGTCATGAAAAAGAGAGTGGAGGTTCCACAAAAACACTAAGAATATATCATGTGTATGACTCAGCAATATTTATAGCTATATACCAAAGGGACATGAAGTCAGTATGCAGAAGGGACAACAGCACTCCCATGTTTACAGTAGTTCATTCATGGCAGTCAGCAAATGAATCATCCTAGGTGCTTGTCAATATATGAATGGGTAGAGAAAATGTGATACAAATAGATGGATGGATGGGTGGGTGGGTGGGTGGATGAATGGATGGATGGATGGATGGACACACGGATGGATGCATGGATAAATGCATGGATGGATGCATGGATTGACTGGTAGTTGGGTGGGATGATGGTGGAAGGAAGGATATGTATCTTGTCATCTGAAGCAAGATGGACAAAACCAAAGGACATGATACCAAATAAAATAACCCATACACAGAAATGCAAATAATGTGTAAGCTTTTATACATCTAAAACAACTGATCTCAGAGAAATTGAGAATAAAATGGTGATTACTGGAGTCGAGGGAGAGGAAAGGAGATTATAGAGAAGATGGGTCGTGGGTACAAAGTTATAAAGAGCAGAGTGATGATAGTTGATGTGTTTTGCATTTCAAAATAGTTAGAAGGTTTTTTTTTTAATCTTCTCAACACAAAGAGATGGTTTTTAAGTAGATGGATATGCTAATTACCTTGATTTCATCACTGTACAACATACTAACACATGACAATATGTCCTATAATAGGTACAATTACTGTATACCAATCAAAAACAAAATAAAGACCTACCCACACTTTTCTTAGCTAGGCTCAGCAGATGACTCCAGGAAGGAGGGACAGGCAGTGTGACTCTATTATGGAAACCATCCTTCCCACAGAGAACCAAGATTTGGGACTCACAGCACTTACTTCCCTGTTCACCATGACTCTCAAGTCCAGCAAGCACTGCTGTTCTCTCTCTCTAAGGCCCCAGAAGGCTTAGTTTTCAATAGGCTCATGAAGTACGAGAGTGGACCAGCTATGAGAAGTCATGGAAAACAAAGCCTGGTCAAGTACCCACAAATATGTACTGAAATCACATTCTATTCTGCCAAGCACATTCTAGATAGAACAGAAAATTCCATATGAATGCCTTTATTTGGAGGGGAGTTTGATGAACTCAAACCCAGGGTCTTACACATGCCAGACAAATGTTCTGTTTCTCTAGATTATATGTGAATTTTTTTTTGTTTTTTGTTTGCTGTTTTGTTTTGGTTTGGTTTGGTTTTTGAGACAGGGTTTCTCTATGTAGCCCTGGCTGTCCTGGAAGTCACTCTGTAGACCAGGCTGGCCTCAAACTCACAGTGATCTGCCTGCCTCTGCCTCCCAAGTGCTGGCATTAAAAGCGTGCGCCACCGTTGAATTTTTAAGAATAAACATAAGACCACAAGTAGAAAGGTCTCTTCTGAGATGCAGCGGCCTAACATCTGACCACAGCAGGTGCGTTCTGCCACCGCACTGACCTCTCACTGCTCACACCCATCCGGACACCACCAAAGGACCTGGTCATGATGGAATTTTAAACCCACTTCATAGCAATCCAGAAGGGCAGTCTAGGGTCACAAAGAAGGGCTTCTCAGCCCACAAGGCTACTAACAGCAACAAAGGCATTACATGGTCCGAAGGGTCAGCTTTGGTGCTGACTGCCAAAAGTGATTCATGGATGAGTTTGCGAACACAAAGGAGACATTATGCTACCAACCACACTTAATAGACTGGCTATCAATCTTATGCAGAAAGACAAATATTTCCTATAAAATTTAAATTTAGAAAAAAATAAATTGCTGGTTTGGAAAAAATAAAAGGGACATCAGTATACAAGGAAATTACAAGCAAAATCATGGTTCACAAAAGATAAACAAATGAGGAGTCAGTGGCTGACGGTGGAACTTAGTGAGAGAGGGGTCCAACTATACATAACTATGTATATTAACCATGAGGAACAACAGACAGCAACCATGAGAACCAGCCATGGACACCAAGCACAGAAATCAATGGCAGGCACCAACCACACACACCCACCATGAGTATTAATCAAGAGCATCAACAACATGTAATGGCCATGCACGCTAAACAGGAGTACCAACCACAAATGCTAATCATGAGCAACAAACAACTATGTCAAATACAAGCATCAACCACATGTAACAATCACATAGTAACCAAGTGTTTCGTTCATGCATACTAATGTGTATCAGTCAACCGCATACAACAACCACACCCAGTAACCATGAACACCAATCATGTGGCTTAACCATATGCACCAACCATGATTATCAACCAGAAGCAACTAATATGATACATGAACCATGATTAATCATTCATATTATGTATGCCAACCATGAATAACCAACTTGCATACCAAACATAAGCATCAATTACACGCACCAAGCATGTGCATAAATATGTGTCCTTTACAAAGGACACAATGACTACAGTGCTGGAGGGCAAGAGCCATTGAGGACCCTAACCACGGCTTTAGGGGGAAAGCTTTCTGCTCATCTTTGCTCCCCATGGGCCTTGCCATGAGTGACATGGAAACAGTTTAGTATTTCATAACTCTCTACCTCTGTTCAATAAACAGTTCTACTTCTTTAAAGCAGTGTGGGAATCACCTCTACTTGCCCATGAATGCAAATCTGTATCCACTGAGTACTGAAGGTGCTGCCCTTCAGCCCTGGGCTCTTCCCATACAGCTCCGAACACAAAACTTCCAAAGCACTAACACAGTTGCATCGTGACTGCCCAGAGGCTGTGTCCTGACCCTTCTCAAAAGATGCAATTTAATGCTTAACACAAAAATGTAATTTGTGGGTGGTATTTGTTTTACTTTAGACTTCTATTGCTGTGATAAAACACCATATCCAAAAGCAAGTTGAGGAAGAAAGGGTTTGTTTGGATTACACTTCCACACTTAGTCCATCATTGAAGGAAGTCAGGACAGGGCAAGAATCTGGGGGCAGAAGCTGATGCAGACGCCATGGAGGAGAGCGTTGCTCCTCATGGCCTCCTCAGCCTGCTTTCTTTTAAAATCTAGGACCAATATCCCAAGCATGGAACCACCAAAACTGTGCTGGGGGCCCTCTCCTTCAATCACCAATCAAGAAAATCCTCTACATGACCATGGTCTGATCTTATGAGACGCATTTTCTTAATTGAGGTTCCTTCCTCTCAGATGACTCTAGCTTGTGTCAAGGTGACATCAAACTAGCCAGCACAGTACACAAAATTTGCTTGTCACTTTGCACCAAGAGGAAGAGTTTGCAAGGTTTTAAAACAGCTCTACAATCCCAGCAAGTGAGATCAGGGATTATTTGACAATTAGAGGCTCTCAGGCTTCAGTTTTCTCCCATACCACCACTTTATCCCTGCACGTTTTTGTAAATTTCTATGTAATAAATATTTGTGTCTTCTCACTGAATTCATTGAGGAAATATTCCACATGGGCAAACCCTTGAGAAGATAATATGTCCTTCAAAGTGACTGCTCAAGGCCTCCCAAGAGCTTTTCTTGGTGGTTAGCAATAGCTTGAGGAATGTTTTGACCCTTCAAATCCAACAGTATCATTCGCAAGCAAGCCTACGGTGGATCCACCAACGCCATCTTTGAAAGCAAAAGCAACTTCATTATAACTCGCTCTTTCTGATGACATTCATTATACCTCCTAATTACCGTCTGATACATGCCAGAGCTTTCCCCACCTCCTTTCTTCACTCCAGTACCTCTGGGTTCATCTCAGCAAAACAGATAAAACCGTCCTTTGTCAATGTGACTCAAATCCATAGTGACAGATCCAAATAATTTCACCAATGAGGGTGGTGGTACTGAAAGATGATTTCCAGACGAAAAGAAGCCTCAAGCAACATGCTGGACACACCTGACCTCTACTGTTCTAGATGCTATGGGAAAGTCCTCTGTCTCTCAATCACATGGCATGTTGGGATTGGCCACACAAGAACCAGCAACAAACAAGTCCACGTCTGCAACAAAACAGCAGAAGAAGCCAAGAAAACACAGCATTCTGCTGGCTATGTAAGACCCCAAGTTTGATCCCTAGTTCCTAAACGGGAAGAAAGAAAGGAGGGGAGAAAGAAGAAGAGAACAAGGGGGGAAAGAAGGAGGGAAGGACTTCCTTGTCACTTCACACCCCTTTCCGTGAAATACAGAAAAATCCAGAAAGCGGAGCCCTCATCTGCCAAATCAACATAATACTAGAAGAAATAGTAAGGATCAGCTACAAATCCCACCATTGCCACTTCCTTCATCAGGAATCCCTGCCCTGGGAGGTTCGGGGTGTTGTGGCAGGGCTCTTGCCTAGCATGCACAAGGCCTGCAAAGAAATCCTTAGCTCTGGGAGAGCTCCCTCTAGATAAAAAAGAAAGAGATATAGGCACATGTTTTTCCTCAGCAGCATGCCCAGCTATGTAACTTAACGAAAACAAATAATGCTAATTATAAATAAATATCAGTATGGTTTTCCACCAGATGCCTCCTGCCCACCCTCTACATTATGCAAATGGCTGATACACCACAAGTGCACTGATGAAGCCGGCCCTCCCATGCGCTGCTGAAGACCCATCTCCTACTCTCTGAGCACACTGCATCTGCCCTTGAGAGATGATGTTTTTAAATTCTCTCTTCCTACTTCTATTGATCTGAGTTGGAAACCCTGACTCACATGTAACTCGTGAATTCATGTGAGCACTACATACACGTTCCAGGAAGTACTTCATGCTTACAGATGATCAGTGGGCAGTGTAAACACATGTAATGAAGAAGCACATGAGCTGAAGCCCCCTTTATTAAGGTCTCCACACATAGTTCCATCTCTAAGCATACATAAGCCACTGAGCATCAAAATGAACTTTAAAAAGAAAGCAACTGGAGCCAGGGTGGGGGAAGGTGTTGGCACATGGCCTCCTCAGCATGGGGGAGGCAAGGGCAGGTGGATCTCAGGGAGTTCAAAGCCAGCCTGGTCTACAGAACTAGTTTCAGGATAACCAAGGCTGCGTGAAGAAACCCTACCTCAAAAAAACAAAAGAGAGGAAAAGGGAAAGGGGAAGGGAGGGCGTGGGGGGGGGGGCAAGAAGGAGAGGGAGGGGCAAGAAGGAGAGGGGGAAGGAGGGGCAAAAAGGAGAGGGGGAAAAGAAGGGGAGGGGAGGGAGAGCAACCATAGCAGAATACAAATAACATTAAGGTTTTCAGAAATTCCCTGTTAATTTCTCTCAGTGAGCAAAAGGGGTCCACAATGTAATATGCTAAACAAACTCCTAAGCCACTCACTGATGCCACCACCTTCAGCCTGACAACCTATCTTTAAAGGTTAATTAAAATTCCAATAGAATGCCCATGGAGTATGCATTGCTCATCCAGCAAATTGGAAGATCTCCCAAGCACAGAAAACCTGATAAAAACTGACCTTGGCCTCTTCATGAGAACCCATGAAGAACACTTTCTTCTGCTTAAGTGTTTGCTGATATTTTATTTCAAAAATTTACCTGGAATATGATTGTGCTGGCTGTAAAAGACGGAGACTAAATACAGGCTGAACTAAAATCCTCATCAGAAACAGCTACGTAACTGAGAACCAACTGTGTCATGCTCAAAGAGGGAAACAATGGGACAGATTCTGCTTAGCCCCACCACAGGAGCTGCTCAGTCCCAGGAAGCTGCGGAACATTCTCCTTCCCTCAGATCAAGGAAGCAGACCTGTTTTCAGGAGCGCCCACAGCCAGCTGGATCCACAACTAAGTGAGATGGCCCTCCCCTGGGATCTTTCTTAAAGCAAAAGACAGCCTCGCTTTTTCGGTTGTCATAGGGCAGCACTTTAATGATGCTTACAAAGATCAGGGCCACTGTCTGTGATAAGAGATCAAACCTGGCTGGAGCAGTGAAAAATGTAAAACAGACTCCAGTAACCCTCGGGCTTAGATGTTCATTGATGCTCCATGATCCAATCTCCTTAACACAGGATGTCTTTGAATCTGAAAGCCAAGTATGATAACACACACACAAATAGTTCTCCACATACACCCTTAACTTGGGATCCCATATGCAACAGACCCGCTGGCAGAACCCATGAGGGGCATCTCATTGGCAATGTGGGTAATCCACTTGCCCACATACATGGTAAGGACGTAAGTAAGCTAGAATTAAAACTACTGTGCTAGAGCTCCTGACCCCTGTGCCACCCTTGGGCACCACCCCCTCCTTCAATAAGGACTACCCCAGGCCCTAGGGGAGTTCCTGGGACTTGGCTCTGGGAAAAGATGGTGAGAGGCAGGGCCCCAGCTATAGTGCAGCACCAGTCCCGAGATGCTAGGGAAAGGATATGAAGGTGCCCTGGCCATACTTTGCCTGTATGCTTAAGGCTGGAGGTAAGACCAACACTGTTACAAAACAGGATGGCCATGTGTGGCTCCTTAGGACTGGCTGGCTGGGCAGCGTGACCCCTTCAATCCCGCTTGTGCTGCCAAACCACTGCATAAGGCTATTTGTCATTTATGCTCAATACATGAGAAATGCGGGTAAATTCCGGCCACCACAATGCTCTACAACTATTCCCACATCTATAAAACAGCAGCCTTAAGCTGGAAGAGCATCTGCTACTTTGGTTTGGGGGTGAACCAAATAAAGAGGTCAGTGCTACTTCTGTTTCAGTTAGCCAGTTTGTCGTGGAACAGAAGATTCCTCTAAACTCAAAGCCAGTTATGCGTGCAGCCCAAAGTTCATCTTGTCAGTATTCTTATTAACTGCATGCCATTCACAGAACCACAGTAAAGAACAGATAGCCCATGCAGGGTGGCACATGCCTAATAACACCAGAACTCTGGACGCTGATGCAGAAGGATTAAAAGTCCAAAGCTAATATAAGCCACATTGTGAAACTACGCCTCAAAACATTTAATCAGATACACAAAAAAAAGTAAAATATTCTGTAAGACATGGCACACATCAGGTGCTCAATGAATGGTAACTTAGATTATTCACTAACTTCACCAGTGAAGAAGATACAGCACCAAACACTGCTGTCTCTAAAGTACTGTTTTCACGCCAACAGCATCCTGAGCAGACAGGACTATGGTAAAGCTCTCAGGTCACCAGCTGGCTCCTTTTAGAATTCAACCATGCCTATCTCCTCGTGGGAGACCCTTTCTTCTGAAGTCCTTATTCCATCCAAGACCAAGCCATAACAGCCGAGCCAAACAGAGGGGCAAAGGACAGTGGTTGGAAGACACAGCCTGACACAGTTATATCTAGACAGCAATCTCTGTGGGCCACAACCTGACCACTACTCTGTCCTCTTGGTAAGATGACTGTGCCTAGCTCTGGGTAGCATTAAAAAGAAAAACTATAGCATTTCAACCTAGATGCCCAAGGATTAAGCTAATTTGGTTTCAGACACCTCAGCCACACTCTACCCTAGACAAAGTTCCCATGACACCAGCTGTTCACTACTGTGGGCTATCTGGTTCCTTTCAGAATCCAAGCACACCCAGGAGGTGAAAGATAGGAAGAGGGTGAGTTCAAAGTGATGATTAGATCAAGTCAAGATCAATCTGGGACTCATGAGACCCTGTCTTAAGCAAAACAAACAAAGATATACAATGCAGGCCCATGGTGAAACACATTGAGACAGTACCTGGCTAGCATGTATGGGGCCCATACATATGTTCCAGCCGCAGCACAGAGGAAGGGGTGTGGCAGGGGGAAAGACACAATATATACAAACTAATTAGCGGCTGAACCTTTCAAGCCATCAAAGGCACTGTCAAACGTTACACAGCCCTTTAGTCTGTGAAAATATCTTCACTCTCAAAGCTCATAGAATGCCCCACAAACACCAGCCAGTGAATACAAGAACCTTCAGAAGGCAAGAACAGCTTTCTCTCCCACTCCCTTAGATCAGGTTCCACAGCAAGTGACCAAGATGAGGGACTGGCCCAATATAACTAGCTATTAGGTTCTATGTATGCCAAATAAAGGCAAAGAATAATAAAAATAAAAGCACTTGTTAAAGTAAGAATTATCACGTACATGAGCAGTTATTAATCCTTCATATTAAAAACTCAATCTCCAAATTACTCAATTTGAAGCCACCATACCCTTTTGGCGGAATCTTTGTCTGTCTGTCTGTCTGTCTGTCTGTCTGTCTGCTGGATTGCTATGGACAAAGTCCAGGCTCTCTGGCATACTAGACATGTTCTGTGCCACCAAGCCACATCCCCAGCCCAAACACAACTCAGCTGATGATAGCTTGGCATACTGAAAGGGTTCCCTCACAAAACTTTCAAGACAACGAACAAGTAGGTTGAGAAAGTCAGCACACATTAATTATAATAATACAAATAATATAATGATATAAATTATGTAAGTCACACAAATAATTTCAATAGTTTTGTAATTGTCATTAAAGCCAGACTTTTAAATGTCACTTTAAGAGACCACACAGAGACAGTAAAACCAGCAAGTGAAGAGAGTGATGACCCCAAACATAGCAATGGGCACTCCTAAGTTGGTATGAAATTTCTAGGGGCGTCAGTAACTGAGCTTTCCAAAAAAGCCTCATCTCAAGTCACTTGTGAGAGCAGAGTTGAGAGGCTTGTCAGATAGGGACTCCAAGTGTGCTGAAGACAACCAAGACCCTGCTCAAAAGGACACATTTGTGACCTGCAAATGAAAGCAAACAGGACCCCAGTACATTTTACCCCTGCACAGTCCCCAAACTCAGCTGCAACTGATTTAAGAACATGGATAAGCTGTGTAGATAATAGTCTATAATTTACACATCTTAAACATTTTCATAGTTCCATTAGACCAAAAGCTCTGAGAGGCTTCTAATGAAGAAAGGGGGAAATGTGATATTTATGGTTACTATTAGGTCAAATTTGTTAAATGATGGTGTGAGTATCCACTGACAGCAGCAGCACCAGAAAGCATCAATATGGTTTCAGGGACAATGAAGTAACAAGAGCCCATTTGGAAGAAATTTCTAGCTGGTCTCTGCCTTGTAAGTTTATGGGTGGCTTATTCATACATAACATGCAATTTCAGTACCTTTCTCTTTTTACATCCATCACTGTCCCCTTGACTATTCCTCAAGACCTAATGTTGTCACCTCAAAGTCGCACAGAGGCCTTCCAGCTGACCAAGAAGAAACCCAGTGACTACTAAAAAAATCAATGAAGAAAAGCTACAGATATTGTAATCTCTGCCTCTGCTACTTTGCTTTCTGAATATGATGGAAATAACACTAGATTTAACTCTGGCTTTTCCCCAGAACCTGAACTTAGTCCTGAGACAACTGTAAGGGGAAGCTTGCGCTCTAGTTGACACAACAGAATGAAAGAAAACACAGTCTCAAATTCCCAGAAGTGTGACATCCTAAACCACGGCGTACATGGCCTCACAGAACATCAACCCAGGGTCTCAAAATTGGGTCGGTCTAAACATGAATTTCTTAGACTCAAGCACTATTGCTAAAGCTACAAGCTACCACCTTGTGTTCAAGTTCTAAAGAATGCTAGCAGCATACGGTTCCAGAGCAGTCTGAGGCTGGGCCTTTTCCTCCATCAGAGGCGTCTGTAAGCTTCAAGCCATTCACAACTCAAGGCGAACTGGACCCACTGTAAGCAGTCATCAAAATGCCCAAGCATCTCCCTGGTATTATAGTTCCAGAAGTTATGTAATTACTGAAGGAAGAGGAAGCAACCAACTAATCTTGCAATTTTAATTATGGTGTTAGAGTAAAAATAACATGGGAAACAAAGAAAAGTTTCTGAACTTCTAATAGACATTTAGCTAGATTTAATCACAACTAAAATCCAAATTTAAATTTTGATCCTTCAGTAACCATCCCAAGTATACCTTAACCATCTTTGCCCACCCTTTCTTCCTGGTCCACAGAAAGCTCAAATTCAGACATTCACAAAAAAAAGTCTTCCAACCAAAACAGAAGTGAAGTACATATAATGCAGTTGTGCAAAATCTATAGTGAAAATTAAGAACAACTGTCCACCTGGGAAAACCACCCTGCTTACTGAGCCCATGAGAGGTCTAAGGCTTGACAGGGGAGGTCAAGCCCGGTCAGGACACAGCCCTCCTGGGGACTCCAGGTAAACTCCTTCCTTCTGAGCGCCACTGTAGTTGTCATTCTCCTCGCAGGGTCTGCCCACTCTGCCCTCTGCCCTGTCCTCCTTAACAGACAGTCGGGCACAGGCAAAAGGCTGTCAGCATCTTGTCAGCCATCAGAACCAGGAAACCATTAAGTTAGTCCCGGTTAAGTTCTAAGTCCCCAGCTGGTGGGCTGAGGAAGGAGGAAGACTATGCAGGTGTGGGGGAAGATGGTTGTTTCTGGGGGTTTGGAGGGTGACAAAAGAGAGAGAGAAAGAGAAAGAGAGAGAGAGAGAGAGAGAGAGAAAGGTAAGTAGGTAGATATAGATAAATAGACAGAGTTGAATGATTAAACAAAAACAGGCCTAGTCAAAATGGAAGTGGTGGGGAGTGGCAGGTCAGAAGGCATGCCCACCTAGGGAGAGATGGGTTCTGAAACACATGAACAGGTTCTTGGGAGCAGATGTAAGCACTGTGCTCATGTACTTAGAAAGTGACTTAGGTGCCCACAAGAAGTCGGGGGCGGGGGGGAGGGGGCGTGCTGTGATAGGATGTGGATGTAGCCAAGAATTGGTAAAGTGAGAACTGACGGCCATGCAGAGTCCCTGGAAAACAGAGAAGTTGTTAGTCTCTTCTATTTCTAATCACATATCCACGTGCGCACAAACATACACATTCCCACACAGTGGCGCCATGTCACTGGGGTCCATTCTTACCTTAGCCACTGGCAGGCTCCTATTAGTCGCCACATCGCACAAACTGGAGGTAGAGCTGCCCGCCACCGCCGGGAGAAAGACCGGAGAGCGCGGGGGACTGCCTGTCGCGCCTCCGGGGATGCCCGCGAGAGCTGACAAAGTACTGGGACCCGGGCGCGCGGGAGGGCTGCCCCCGGGGCTGGCGCCGGTGCGGGGCCTCTGGCGGATGCCATCCAGCAGGCGCACTAGTAGTATGTTGGCGGGCAGCTCGTCCACACCGCAGCCCACCAGGATGCGGCACTCGGGACAGCGTAGCTCGTGACGCGAGCACACGATGCTCTCCAGACAGCGTCGGCAGAAGGTGTGCTGGCATGGCAACACCTTGGCCGTAGTGTCCAGGCGCTCCAGGCACACGGAGCATTCCAGCAAGTCCAGCAGCGATGACTCGTCCATATCCTCGTGCGTCCTCGCTTGGGCCTCCCGTTGCTGCTCACCCTGGCGGTCGTCGTCCTCGCTCCGAGCTGTAGCGGCCGCCGCCTTGGACGCGCACAGCCAAGACGCTCCAAGCAGCATGGGGGAGGCGCCGGCGCGGGCCCAGCGAGCCGCCTAAGTCCAGGAGCCAGAGGCTGGCCCGCCGAGGGGAGCGGGCATCTGCACCCAGCCCGGGCGGCAGCCGTCCATAAACAGGGTTCCGTCCCCCGCGGCGCGCTGACAACCCTAGACGCTGGCCTCCACGATTTGCAAAGTGACACGCGGACCCTGCCAGCTAGGCGGGGACCGGAGTTACTGGAGCCTCGAGTCAACTCCAGCCGGCTGAGCGGGTCCTACGCGCGCGGCCCGCCACTGCGGGCTACACCTGTCCCGCCGCTCCGCTCGCGCCCGGGAGCCCAGCGGCAGGAAGCGCGGGGAGAGGCCGGCCGGGTCCCGGGGGAGGCCGAGGCGCGGCGTGCGCGCTCCCCCGCGCCGCAGGCGAGCCGCGCCGCCCCCCTCGGCGCCTCCATGCGCCCCCGGGCTGCCAGGGGGCCGCCGCCTCGCTCAACTAGCCCAACCGGACCCCTCTCCGACCGCGAGCACGTGCGCGGGGGCGGGCGGCGGTCCCGGGCACCGCGGGGGTGCTAGGAAACCCACACCTCTCCCGCCTTGGCGCTCTCCTGTTAGGCCACCTCCCGGGCTCCCGAGAACTTCCCCTGCGCAGGCTTGGCCCTGTCCCCTCTGGACGCTGGGTTCTCCGAGAGCTGGAAGAAGGGACGTTTCTTCTCAACGCCTCCGCGACGGAAAGTTTGCGAGCATTATCCCGACTGCTTTCCGCGCCAGCGCTGGGGAGCAGCCTGAGGACGCATCCGACACCCAGGCATCCTTCCGGGCGACTCCGGGGAGCACTCTTGCTTGTGTCCCCTCCCCCGCCAGCACGCACAAGTGACAGCTGTGGCTGGAGGTGCGAGGGTGTCCCTTGAGGCGAGAGGGGAAGGCCCTGGAGCTAGCGGGGTCCCCGGGGCCGACCACCTTCGGGAGGCAGGCTGCCCTCTCCAGAATCCCTGGTGTGTGACTGCCGCCGCCGCCCACGCGCCAGCACACTCTGGCCGAGCGGCGCGCCCCTGGCGGCGCGCGGAGAGATTCCTGCGCCGGTTCTGGTGCGCCCTGGTGAACCAGCTCCAGATTTTCCTCGTGAGGCTCAAAGGAGGGGGAATTTGCGCTCCTTCCCGGTGCCCGGGTTTCTGGGAGCGTCAGAGCGACGGAAGTACGTACGAGGACCCGGAGCAGCAGGGAAGTTTGGCGGTGGGCTGCGGTCGGCTTCCGAGATTTCTTGCCCTGTGCTGCCCCCTTGTGGCCCCCTTGTGTTTCCAACGCTCTCGAGCCCGGCAGAGGCAAAGGTCTAGCAAGCTGGTCCAAGGTAAACAGGAGATGCCAGGGCTGACATCAGAAACGGTGTGGATGCCCCTCCTACCTGTAGGGCTGCCCTGTTGTTTGTGAAGCTGAGTTCCGCTTTCCTAGTTTTTAGGAAGAAAATAAAATTTGCTGTTGCTTAAATGTCAAGATATCTGCATTTTTTTAATGTTCTAAACAACCCTGTCATGTCACATGTAAGGAAAATGAGTCTCATTATTATGAAGCTATTAAATTATATTTAATTTTTGTGTTCCCAGAACCCAAATGCACAAAGACCACATGCTAGCAGAGCAGTTGCCTGTAAGCCGTGTGTCTCTTGCAGTGTACTATTTTCCAAGCTGGGTGGTCAGTAAATACTTTTTTTAAAAAATGATTTAAAGAGTGTCTTGTTGTTTAGCTTCCTTAGGAGTACAGATTTTGATATATTTATCCTATATTATAATGGCTAATATCCACTAATGAGTGAGTATATACCGCGTGTGCCTTTCTACTTCTGGGTTACCTCACTCAAGATGATCTTTTCTAGTTTCCACGTTTGCCTGAAAATTTCATGATTTCCTTGTTTATAATTGCTGGATAGTATTTCATTGTGTAGATGGACCACAATTTCTCTATCCATTGCTCAGTTGAGGGACATCTAGGTTGTTTCCAGATTCTGGCTATTACAAATAAAGCTGCTATGAACATAGTTGAGCAAATGTCCTTGCATTTTTGAGCATATTTCAGATACACATTTTGGAGTGGTATAGCTGGATCTTGAGGTAGCACTATTCCTAATTTTCTGAGAAAGTACCAAATTGATTTCCAAAGTGGTTGTACAAGTTTACATTCCCACTAGCAATGGAGGAGGATTCCCCTTTCTCCACATCCTCTCTAGCATGTGTTGTCAATTGAGTTTTTGATCTTAGCCATTCTGATTGGTGTAAGGTGAAATCTCAGAATTGTTTTGATTTGCAGTTCCCTGATGACAAAGGACATTGAGCATTTCTTTAAGTGTTTCTCTGCCATTCGATACTCCTCTATTGAGAATTCTCTGTTTAGCTCTGTATCCCATTTTTAATTGGATTACTTGGTTTGTTGGTGTTTAACTTCTAAAGAAGCTAAACAACAAGGAAGACCCTAGGGAAGATGTTCAATCCTTATTCAGAAGGACAAATGCGATAGGCATTGGAAGCAGGAGAAGACAGGGAACAGGACAGGCGCCTACCACAGATGGCCTTTGAAAGACATTACTGATAGAGGTATCGAAGCAGAGGCTGAGACTCGGAGCCAAACTTTGGGCAGAGTGCAGGGAATTTTATGAAAGAAATGGGAGATAGAAAGATCTGAAGGTGACAGGAGCTCCAAAAGGACACCAACAGAGCCCCCCAAAAAAAACTGAGCCCTGAGGGGCCTGAAGAGGCTGATACACCAACCAAGGACCATGCATGGAGATAATCTAAAACCCCAACTCAGATGTAGCCCATAGACTCAGTCTCCAAGTGAGGTCCCTAGTAATGGGAACAGGGACTGTCTCTGACATGAACTCAGTATCTGGCTCTTTGATCATCTCCCCCTGATGGGGTGCAGCCTTGTCAGGCCACAGAGGAAGACAATGCAACCCATCCTGATGAGACCTGATAGGCAAGGGTCAAATAGTAGGGGAGGAGGACCTCCCCTCAGTGGACTAGAGGAGGGTCATGGGAGGAGAAGAGGGAGGAGGGTGGGATTGGGAGGAGACAAGGGAGGGGGCCACAGCCAGGATACAAATTGAATAAACTTTAATAAATTATAATAATAACAAATAAAAGAGTGTCTGAGTCTCATCATCCAGTGATGATTTGAACACAGACCTTAGGCTCCTCAATTCCAGATATTCTGAGTTCCTATCAGGCTGCCAGTTCCTGAAAATTTTGGGAAGCAGATAGTCTTCCCAGCCAATATCTGCATCATTTATATCAGTATTGGCAAGGGTGTATGTAGTGAGCATTTTGGTTTCTTTAAAACCCAGTTATGTGAATGTGTTTTTATTTTAACCCCAGGTGTGGGATACGGGGCTGCTTCAGAATGTCCACGGCAGCTGACTGTAATGTGTCTGCTCTGGCAGGGGCATGATTTGTGCCAGCTGCAGGTAGTTCAGTTTTGGGAACTGTTGAGAGGGTATGAATGGGAGATCCCTGAGGGGCCTGTGGTGGCTGCTGCCCTGCTGGGGCTGGTCCCTGCTGCTGCTGCCCTGCTGGGGCTGGTCCCTGCTGCTGCTGGTCCCTGCTGGGGCTGGTCCCTGCTGCTCTCCCAGCTGCGGCTGCTGCTCCATTTGCTATTGCTGAATTACAAGTTTGCTGGTTTGCTGGATATTCTGACAAAGAAGATGGACTTGTCCCTAAAAACCTACTGACCCTAATCAGCAGAAAGTGGGCTAAAGAGTTCTTTCTACATGCTCATTCCCTTCTCACCTTTCCCACCTGCCTAGTGTTGGGGAGTTGGAAGGGATTGGGGTGGAGAAGGGTAGTAGATAGAAGAATGCAATAAAAGTTGGGCATGGTGGCACACACCTTTAATCACAGCACTAGAGAGACAGAGGCAGGCAAATTTCTATGATTTCAAGGCCAGCCTGGTCGCCAGGACAGCCAGGGCTACACAGAGAAACCCTGTTTCAAAACACTAAACAAACAAAAGAACCCAATAAAAATGGCTTTAAAAAATGCCTTCAGATGTATGGTAAAACTGTCTATCTTATAAAGAGGTAGGAGGAGTGGAGATTGAAATTTGCTCTCAGACCTTTGCTCAGGAAACACCCAAGGAGAATTTGTGAGAGGACCCAGAATGCCTGATTTATGAGTGTTGATCAGGACCCAGGAATGGGAGAGCATGCAGACCATCCCCGCAGGCACAGTAGGATAAAGTTGTTGTCCATGATGATATATCAAGGGTATTTTTGCATGCAAAAGAGAAACTAACTTAAAAAAAAAAAAAAACCTTAAAAGGTGCATAGTAAGAGCAATCATATGGAACCGCAGGCTAAGGAATGTGCCAGGTTAGTGAAGACAGTGTCTCCCGAACCTGGGTCTTTCCATTACATGCAGTGGCTCCTTCCTTCCCTGCATCCAGGTACCACATGATAGAAAATATGGCCAAAGCTTGTACTGGATCCAGAAGTAAAGTGTGCAGTTAGCATCAGCCACCAACAGGATGGGTATCTGATACTGTCATGGGCTGACGAAAAGATTGAAAACCCTGTCACCTAGCCTGGGCTAGTGGCCACTCTCTGAGCTGTTGTCTACAAGAAGCAAAATCGTATGAAATTTGGCAGCGTCCTCAGAAGTTACACAGAAAAGGAAGTATGGGTTCCTGGAAGGACTGTCTGGGAAAGCAAAAACAGATGTCCATTCTGGGAGCCCAGGACATCTGTGTCGTCAGAGTCCCTCATTATGCACAACTAAAGTGAAGATGAGTAAACTCAGGGCTACTGAACCTCACCGTGCCTGGACTTCCTGTGCTTCCTCGCTCTGCCCTTCGGCACCTACACAGCCAACTCCTACAGTAGTCAGCCTCTGAGACCAAACTCACACAAAGTCTGAGTTTGTGAGGCCAAACTCACACAAAGTCAGGCAACAAGGCCTAGTTAGGGACTGTGATGATCTACCTGCACTTTCCCAGGGGAAAACTGCTCCTCAGTGGCAATCACTCATTCACTGTTCTGAAGAAACGATGCCAAGTATTGTGACATCTTTCTGCCTTTCAAGAGAGTTGAAGGCTTCACTTTTTGTATCTCCTGATGTTCAACAGTTGACAAATGATTCTGTTCCCAGAGCTAACCAAAATAAATGCATAGCTGAATTAGCCCAAAGACCTCCAGTTGGCAAGTTCTGGTTGAAGTATCCCAGTATAGTTCATAGAGGAACTCAAGGGTGTGGCCTAAATAGTTGAAGTATTACAAACATGGTTTTAGGTTACTCAGCTAAAGCCAAGTATGTGAGTAAATGATGGAAGAGCTGGCTTCACAGCCATTCATATAAAAATAGTTGGGAATGCTCTCAACTGCAAGAATACTATGAGCCAACACGTGTCATCCATACAGCACTGGCAGCACTGAGACCTGGGGTCCTCAGATGCCTGAATGGAAGTTAACAGGCTGTGATATGGAAAGGAAGAGTCCTATCGTAACTCAGACTTGTCAGACCTCATTTGCAGGATTTCCAATCCCAGGAACCAGAAATTAATGACAAAGTGGTAAGGGAGATGGAGGCCTAAGCCTAGGCGGAACAGAAAGCGACTGTCCCAGAAGAAAAAGCTTAAATAAAGTGCAGTGGGACAGCTGTGTGGCTTATGGCTATCTAAAACTTGAACTTGTTTCTTACATTCTCCATAACCAGTCAAAGGATGTGTCCCCAACCAGCCATGCTCCAACAGGTGGCAAGAGGAGGTTAGATGGAGCCTGCAGAGCCATAGGTATCACAAGTCAGCTAGCCTGCAGCAGCCTGACCTACAGTCTGCGGCCTGTCTGATTGCAGCAGCATCATGGTATCACCAGGCCATCCCTGACTGGTGAGGAGCTCAGCTGTAGTGTCCATTGCTCTGTTGGCTCTATTGATTCTCTGGTTTTCCTTTTTTTTTTTTTTTTTAATCAATTCCTTTCTCTGCAATCATCCCAAACTCTATTTGTCCTTTGCAACTGAGAATTCTAGTTGATACCTGTTTTATAATCAGCCAGGGACCAACAAAGGTGCCCAATATGAGACCGCTGTTGCCAGGCTGAAATTCGACAGTCATCTTTTGGCCTTTCTGCTGGCAAGACAACCAAGTGAGCTGCTTGAAGCACCGTCCAACAATGGAGCAGCATTTCCTGGATGAATGTATTTCTCCACCTAGCCAGATGCTGAGCAGGAGCGGAGCTGAGGGCAGAGTCAAACTGTGTGAGTAGCTCGGAGTTTGCCTCCAGAACACAGGAATCCCACAGCAGCTGCAGCAGCTTCTGCAGAAGGGAAGGTTTCATCTCCTTAGCTGTCTGAGGCCTTGAAATCCCTGGGTTAAACAACATGTTGGAGGAAAATCCTTGCTTTGCCTTGTTAATTGTGACTATGGCAGTTATTTAGATGGGTTGAGAGTTACTGAGAGCAGTGATGATGGATTAGGCCCCCGTGTGTCTGAGGGTATTTCTACAGGAGACTGGCCTGAGTAAGTTTGCCTCCATGTGTGCAGTGTGGGTCCCATATCTAAAAAAAGAAGGTAGGATGTCCCATCCCTTCTCTGCTAAAAGTTTCCTTTTCCAGGGCTTGGACATCAAAACTCTAGCTTCTTTGACCTTCATACTCTGGAACACCATGTAGCCCTTGCTGGCCTTGAACCCACAATCCTTCTACCTATGTGTGTTGCCTGGCTTGACACATCTGTTGATCATGTTGATCATCTGTTGGCCTCTCTATGTCCCCATCCACATGCCTCCTCCTGAAACCCCTCAGTGTTCCTCCCATGCTAAGTGCTTCATCTCCAACCCTCCTCCAGAAGCACACCCCAGCAAGGTGTAAAATGTACAGCAAACAATGGACGCTCAGCCCATGGACCCTCCTTCAGCCCGCAAAACTACTCATGTTCTTTCCATGCTGGCTTAGTCCCTTCTTCCCATCTGACACAGGGGATTTGTCTCCCTTTCCTGAACTGAGTTATCTCAATATTTGACTCTGGTTTGTACCCTCTCTGCTTGTATACACAGTTCCTGTCAATAGATGTTTGCTGAATGCACAAAATAACACACACACAACTCATCACTCCCAGGTCAGTTACCAGATGCAAGAGAAATACCCTTGACCGAAAAGAAAGTCCAGAGTGACCCGCTTAAGGGGCCGTATAACGAGTTTTATTTTGGAAGCAAGTTTGAGGCTTCAGGAGGGTGGGGAAGTGCAAAGTCTGGCAGCTGGGGATATGAATCACACACAGCTCTGGAGGGAGGTCAGGGTGAGGGTGTGAAGCTGGGAGTTATTTCACAGAAAGTGACAGATGGAACTTGAGGGAGAACAAGAAAACAAGGTTTCTTCTCAGAAAATTGCAGAGGAGTTTTTCAGTTTGATAAGCTAAGGACGGGGGGGGTGGGGAGGGCTAACTGGCAACAGGGGGTCTCATCAGTCACACTTGCTTAGAGCGCTCCATCTTCGGACTACAAAAATGGCTTATAGATGTGACTTAGTCTATACACATATTATTCTGGTGCCAGAAGAAAATTCTCAAGTTTGCAAAACAGAAGTTGTAAGGTCTAGTCAATTGCAATGTAGATAGCATTAGTTCGAGGGATGGAGATTTCATTATGCCAGATATTCAGTTTTGTTAGTCTGCATTGAAATAATCAGATCCTACTTGGACAACACTTACACACACATAGTGTTGTGTGTGTGCATGTGGGGGGGGTGTATAAATTGAATACAGGGCCTTATGCATTATGGGCAAGTACTCTACCACTGAGCTATATCCCCACTCAACACTTAAGATGTGAGCGCTGTCCTGAGTGGGGTGCTGCTTTGGCTGGGGTACTCCCCTCTTTGCTGTTTAGACCAGGCTGCAAGAAATGGAGGAACAGGACTTCTTTGTGTGAGGAAGAAGTGCAGAAGGAGGGGAAGGAAGCAGGGGAGGCCCAGAAGGCCTTTCTTTGAGGCTTTACAAAAACTACTGCCTCTGTTACCCTCTGGCATGCAGAGCAGAAGGTGCGGAGTCCTTCCCACAGCCTCCTTAGCCCATCTTCAGGGTCCTTTGTCTTTCTGACCTGTCCTAGAAAGGACTGCTCAGAACCTACAGCAGTCACCCATCCAAAGAGCAGCAGTTTGGCCCGATGACCCATGTTGTCGTGAGGTCTGCAAAGCAGGTAGCTGAGGCTGGCCAGCCTTCCCTTCCCCACCTCCTCAGGCCAGTGGCTGAGTGTGCCAGGGTGAGCTCAGTCAACCCCACCTGGTAAGGCCTCTGAGCTGAAGGTATTTTCTCCTAGAGGACTCTGTCTGCCAGGCTGGGCCTGGTCAGCTAAACATGCACTGGACATCCTCCTCATCTTTCATAGATGCGCAGTGGCAAGGTGACCGTCACAGTGCAGGGACACCAACGTCTCCCTCTGTTAGGCTTTGGGGCCAACCCCCACAGTTGGAAAGTCTTGGAGAATTCCAAGGGGTTTCCAAGACATATCTGATCAGACAGGGAGGGGAGTAGATGCATGGAAAATTAAGAAAAAATTTAACATGAATTTGAGCAACAGGTTATTCAGTTGTGTTTTTAGGCCACGGATATCTTCATAACAATTACCATTTATTCCCCTGCAAATAATCCACGCTTTATTGTGGTGGGGTTGATGCATGCTACCAACCACAGTTTCACTAGCACTGTGAAAAAAATATCTCAAATTATTTCTGAGTGCTAAAAATGATCCTGAAATTGCCTGAATTTTCTTTTACAATCTTTACAAGGTTTTATAATAAATTATCTCCTTCATTCTGGAGATGTAACTATTTTCATTTAAGTTTGGCTCAAGATCTAAAAAAAACACTTAAACTTGTGTGCACAGTACAGTTGTTATGGTGAAACTGATAGCACATTTAACACAGCAAAGAAAATCCCTGATTGAAATTATAGTCATAAGCAGAATAAATGAAAACTACATAAAAAAACTTCCAGAAAAATTACAGCATAATTAACATTGAATAATATTTAACACATGAACATGTGCCTTGACAGAAGTACAACCCTAATCATTCAAGGGAGATTGTCAATCATTAACAACACTGGTGTGATACCTAGCAAAGAAATTGTGAAATATTTTATGAGAACTATGCGAAGCTAATGCAGAGTAATCAATCTCATGAGAAAGTAATTGAATCTTTTCATGGATGAGATATTTGCCTCTTCCCTAAGAGAGATTAGAATTCTGATTTTGCCAAGTGTTTTTGCTCTGAGCTGTGGCTAAATACATAGATCTTTTTACCATAAAAGGTATTCCCAGTTTTGCCTGTGCTTCAGTGGACATCCCCGAGGGATCCCAGAGCTAGGAAAGCCGTCTCAGAGTTTCCTCAGAGCTGTCATCAAAAGAAGGGTCTCACTCTCAACTGGTTAACGCGCAGAAAGCAGGAGACTACGGAGTGCTGGGAGCCGTAAATGGGAATGCACATTGCACACCCGACCCCACCCGACCCCACCCCACCCCCGAAGGCCAGGCTTCTTGTTAGAGGCAGGGACCGGTAGATAAGTTCAGGAAAACCGAGTTTGCAGACACTGCAGGGTGGTTGCGCATATGAACTCACAGCAGTTGTGACAGCATACACAAGACCTGGAACAAGAGCAAGCCAGACAAACCCCCAGTCTGTGGGAGGAGGGGAGAACAAAATTCCCACCATTAGCTGAGGAGCGTTTGATAGCTTCTGGGAGGCACTTCTATTTACAGCTGATGGTAGTTAGCATACAGACCCACAACAGGCCGAAGGACCATGGGGTGCTCAGTCCCAGAGAGAATGTGTACATCTCAGCCTTCCTTCCAAGGCTCAGATGATTGCAGAAAGCCTCTAAGAGGCAGAGACAGTGAATGATCAAGGAAACGGTGTCCTCCAGGCACAACAGTGGCTACACATTGAACCTCATAGCAGTTGGGAAATTTTACACAAGCACAATACAAGCCAGATAAAATCTGGAGAGGGAAGGTAGACATGAAGTCCCACCCCTCACCTATGAGCCATTGGCAACCAAAGGCTGCTAGGAGAGGGAACACCAGCTTTCAGAGTGGAACCACTGGTAGGTCAAACACACTCCAGTGGAAGACCACACTTCCATCAATGTATGGGCAGCCAGAATGGACTTGATGGTGGGGAGCACAAACTTAACAACTTGAGTGGTAAGATTTGTGAATCTTGGAGGAGTTGGGGAAGGATGAGTATGATCACAACACATTGTGTGAAATTTACAAAGAACGAACTTTTTAAAAAAGGGGTAGCAGAGAAAGGTCTCAGAGACATTCCTTGAAGGCCAGCTCACGGTCACTTGTATATTTGATGGCTCTCACAAGAAAAGAATCTTTTCTCATTTTTTATTAATTACAGTTTATTCATTTTGTATCCCAGCAGTAGCCCCCTCCCTCTTCACCTCCTAATCCCACACTCCCTCCCTTTTCTCCTCCCATGCCCCTCTCCAAGTCCATTGATAGGGGAGGTCCTCCTCCCCTTCCATCTGACCCTAGTCTATCAGGTCTCATCAGGAGTGGCTGCATTGTCTTCCTCTGTAGCCTGGCAAGTCTGCTCCCCCATCATGGGGAGATGATCAAAGAGCCAGCCACTTAGTTCATGTCCGTGTTCCCCTTACTAGGGTACCCACTTGGATACTGAAATGCCATGGGCTACATCTGAGCAGGGGTTCTAGGTTATCTCCATGCATGGTCCTGGATTGGAGTATCAGTCTCAGAAAAGACCCCTGTGCCCAGATTTTTTGGTTCTGTTGTTCACCTTGTGGAGCTCCTGTCCCCTCCAGGTCTTTCTATCTCCTCCTTCTTTCATAAGATTCCCTGCACTCTGCCCAGAGTTTAGCTATGAGTCTCAGCACCTGCTTTGATACATTGCTGGGTAGTCTTTCAGAGGCCCTCTGTGGTAGGGTCCTGTCCTGTTCCCTGTTTTCCCATCTTCTGGTGTCCATCCCATTTGCCCTTCTGAGTGAGGACTGATCATCTTACCCAGGGTCCTCCTTCTTGCTTAACTTCTTTAGCTGTACAGATTTTAGTATGTTTATCCTATATATGTCTAATATCTACTTATAAGTGAGTATATACCATGTATGTTTTTCTGCTTCTGGAATACCTCACTCAGGATGATCTTTTCTAGTTCCATACATTTGCCCACAAATTTCATGATTTCCTTGTTTTTAATTGCTGAGTAGTATTCCATTGTGTAGATTTACCACAATTTCTGTATCCATTCCTCAGTTGAGAGGCATCTGGGTTATTTCAAATTCTGGCTATTATGAATAAAGCTGCTACAAACATGGTTGAGCAAATGTCATTGTTGTGTACTTGAGCATATTTTGGAAATATGCCTCAAGATCCAGCTCTGCCACTCCTAGGCATATATCCAAGAACAGAATCTTAAAGGGCAACCGAAATGATCATATAGCCACAGCATGAAACTTAAGACTGTCATTCATTAGCCTTTCATGCCACAGGCCCTGCACGAACAGATGTCACTCTCATCCTCATAAAATGACAACCTGCTTCATGATGGGATGTCAAAACTCAACCTGTCCTTCCACATACTGGACCTCATACATACCTTTTGGAAATCTTACCTAATCTTCATTCTCTAAGCAACTGAAAATAAGTCTGGTCCAATGACTACATGGCTCTCTAAGCTTTAGTGACATCTCTATCCCCTTTTTTTGGTTGATTTTTTTGGAGAAAAAAAAATCTCTGCTGGACCTGGCATTAGCTTGGCTCCCCTGAGTACTTTTACATACACAGAACTGTGGTGGTATTTGTAAGACCTTATTATGAGATACTAGGATTAAGTGTTTCAATTAACTATTTCTATATAATAATGCCCCCGCAAGCTTAGTAATTTAAGACAGTGGCACCATTTGTCTTGCTCATCCACCTGTCCTTTGGGCAGGATTCAGTGGACATAGCTTATCTGGCCTCTACTCTGGTTGGTGACTGAGACCATAGACACATATGTTTGGCAGAGGATATGGCAACTGACCCAAAGACAAGCTGTCTCCTATAAAAGTGGGATTATCAGCATGAAGTCTTCAGGCAGTAACTAAATACCCAACCGTGGGTATTGTTGCTGTAAAAGGCCAGTTTCAAGTTTTCTGGAATTTATGCTAATACAAGATGATTCTGAATCCTTGATAATTTTGATATTATGGCTAGCAGGTGGCTATCTTTTTTTCAGTCCTATTTCATTACTTTAATTCAGAAATAAAATCCAGCATTTCAGAATTATGTATATATACACATAAAAATATACATACAAAGAAACACATAACATTAACTAATTCCTGTAGATAGAATTAGATGAATTTCTTTTATATATATATATTATATTATATTATATTATATTATATTATATTATATTATATTATATTATATTATATTATATTATATTATATTATATTATAATATCTGCATGTGTGCCTTCACACCAGAAGAAGGCACAGATCTCATTGTAGATGGTTTCAAGCCACCATATGGTTGCTGGGGATTGAACTCAGGACCTCTGGAAGAGCAGACAGTGCTCTTAACCTCTGAGCCATCTCCCCAGCCCATGCAGGTGGCTATCTTGTAGGTGACACAACAGGGTCTAAAGCCCTGTCCTGCTGTCTGGCACTGTAGCCTCCACTTGCTACCAGAAACCTAAAACATACATAGAACAGGCCGCGTAACACACACAACTGCCATTCTCTTCTGCTAATGTGAACTCATTGATCCCGGTCTCACCTGGATGAAAGAAAGCATAGTGGGCTGTCCCCAAAGACAGCTCCACACCACAGAGAAAAAAAGCATGAACTTTGAATCTGATGAATCAGATTGCAGACCACTTGCATTGGTTAGGAATTTGGATCAATAACCTTTAAGGACTCTATAGCACTAAGATTCTGTACTTCCATCATGTTTAAATTCTAAGCATGCACAATACAGGAGGGGATGAAAGGACATTTATTTCCTTCCATTCTAGTCATCATCATCATCATCATTATCATATTATTATTATGTTTTTCAAGACAAAGTTTCTCTGTGTAGCCTTGGCTGTCCCAGACTTGCCTTTGTAGACAAGGCTGGCCTCCAACTCATAGAAATCTACCTGCCTCTGCCTCCCCCACATACTAGGATTAAAGGCGTGTGCCACCACACTCGACTCTAAGCATGCTTTTTAATGGATGACAACAGGTCTGTGTCTTGTGATTTGGGAGAGAGCTGCCAGAGAGTGTGCTCTTCTCTAAGTGTGATGGGCGAGCAATCACAGCTAGAAACATGGAGATGTTGGAAGTGTAGGAAACCTCAGTGACAAGGAAGTCCATCTGTCTGCAGCAGTGGCTCAGGGACTTCTAACGCCTACCAAACCCTGTGGCCCTGGAGCAGTTTCACCTGCTCACAAAGCTTTTATTGCACACAGGGAGGCAAATGGAAGCCATGCACCCTGGGACAGTGAACACCCAGGCACTACTGGGCAAAGAGGGTGGCACTTCCAGTCTACTATCTGCTGTGTGGGTGTGCCTGTGCGTGTTTGACCCCAGTGTCTCCTCTGTAACTCTCAGCAGTGTATGAAGTGAGTCGCAGCAAGAGGTGAGATAGAAAAGGTGCCTCCTACAGCTACGGGAGAGATGGGTGGCTTCTGTATTCAGTCTGTGCTAAACAAACCCTGGCACAAAGCCCAGGGTTTTAAGATCTGTACTGAATCTCCCACATTTGCAATAGCAGATGTTAAAGCTCAAAGGTTGTTTCTATAACAAGAGGAACATAAGGGGAAAATGGAAGAACTATTTCATGGCTACTGTCTCATGGAAAGAAAGTTGATTCAGTGTCCTTTTAACTTTACTCAATTGCATCTGAATTAGCACAACCAAGTCTTAATGTATTGGTTTAAGTTAAATATAATTTACATCCACATTCATAAAGCCTTATTTTGCCTATGAAGGATGGTATGACGATAAGTATTCACATCATGTAAAGACAATGCATAATTTTATTAGTCAATGATGCATTATATTTGATGAAAACAATTTAATTTGCAATGCAATAAATAACTGTTACTTAAAAAAATCTATTGGTATTCTTGGACTTCCTGTATCTGCATGCCTTTAAGTAATCGCTTGCCTACGCTTACCTTGGTTATCTATAATTAAATACAAAGCCATTTCAAAATGCCATTAAAGTCCTGAGTTAAATTCACATTTGCAATGAGATTCAGTCTCAGCTCCCATTTTTCTATCTCCTGTAGTTACACCTGCACCTTGTAGTGGGGGAGGGAGCATGGGGTTAAATCCCATGCTATGAAGTAAGTTTCTGAACAATTATTCCCAGTTTTCAGTGACAAACCTCAGAAAGGTGCCCTCCCCTTCATGTTAACTTTCTCATTCATTTGTTTCTCACAGTCAGGCGCAATCACTCCTGAGTCTACACAGGTAAGAACACCTGGTTTGCTCACTTTGCTTTCTTCCTGTGCACTCCTGGGTAGCTTGCTCTATTCAAAGAAACCTTTGCAGACTAGGTTAGCTGCATTATTATATCGTGTTATGTTATATTAATTATTATACTATACTGTACTATACTATACTATATTATCAGTAATCTTGTTCAGAAGCACAATGCATATCTTAAATCACATTTGCTTTTGTTCCAAACTGGTGGTTCTTTGACTTTTCATCTGCAAGGTAGTAATGTACAGTGCCTCCCTAAGTTAGATCTGAGCTGCCTGCCTTTGCCTTACAAGCAGCTGCCTCCAGGCCCACTACAGCTACCCCTTCAGCCACCAAAGCAGGCAGCTGGTCATTGTGGGCCTCTGGTGCTCCATAAATAGTTCCACCTTGCTGAGGTGCTCTTTTCACAAATCATTCCCTGCCCCGCCCCCAGGCTCCGTCCCTTTAAAAAGAGCTAAGTGTTTCATGAGATATTCTTTGCTGCTTTCATTCTGCTCTGCCTTCTTTCCCTGTCAGGTTCCCTTCCAAACTCCTGTTATTAGAACAAAGCAATCCGTTAAGTAATTACCGTAAGGCGAGTTGGTTCGCTCAGCATCATTGTTACTTCTTAACACGTCTTGGAAATGAAAAGCTCTTGAATGGCTTTTCTCAGCTGACAGGCTCTCCCACAGGCTCTGATGGGCTTTTGAGAAAATATAGCTCCAGATCTCTATAGTTATTATTCCTGACTCCAATAGTTGTGTCAAGTAAGGAAAAAATTTAAGTGCTCTTCTCTGCTCATTAAGTTATCTGAGTATTTTTGTGATCAAAGAAACTTTAGCAGGATGTTTCATTTCACTCTGAAGAGCTCTTATTTTTACTTCATTTCTTTCCTACTTTTACTTATTCTTTCCCAATGTCACGCATATATCTAATGTTTTTGATCACTACCCTGTTGTCTCTCATCTCCCCTTCCTCCTCCCAGTGAGCCCCCTCTTCATCTCAACAAATGCCCCTCCTACTTTCTTTTTGTTTTCACTACTCTATTCCCACTCCACTGTGCTCCTTAAAATCTGAGCAGCCAGGTTCTGTTGTTAACAATTAGCCTTCTCATGCCCAGTGTGCAAGCCAGAGGGCATGCTCACCGATGTAATCATCAGGACGTAATCAGCAGCAGCAATCATCAGGAAGCCAGTGAGCCTGACATGTGCCTGTGATAGTGCTGCTGATCACACATTCTAGGCCATCTGTACAAGGCATACAACACATTCTGCGTTCAAATTTCCAGAGAGGTGTGAATGACCAGGCATACACAAAAGACCCCTTTCCCATCTTAACAGGCTCCTTCCCAAATGTTCAATAGTTCTTTTGTCTACCCCACATTCATAGATCATCTGGTCAGTGGCAGTGAGTTTGCTGAAGCACACGGACACACACCCACACATGTACACACAAAATCTGGTTCTGCTGCAACTATAGGAAGCTAAAGTCATCATCCTGTACTTTAGCCACAACATCCCAGCAACAGCAAAACAGGCTTCGGAGTTACACTTCCTGATTGATAAGAGATTTAAGGTTTAGAACAGCAGATAAACCAGTGTCTTAGGAAGGGCCGCCCCACCAAGAAGAGATGGCTCAAGCCTCGGCTTGTCTGAAGCAGGCAGCATCGAAGATGAGCGGTCCGTAGTCTGCAGGTCCCAGGGCATCCTGTCTACCTGAAGACTCTCTTTCAACCCCCTAGAATTTACACACTACTGGCAACAACCTTGAGGAAAGGGTGCTGTGTTGCAGCCACCCAGGAAAGGACATTAAACAGGTCTTTGCTCCATCCAGGCCCCGCCATACAGAGAAAGAGCTTTGACTACTCAGGCCAGGGCAACCCATTTGGTGGTACCTAGTGTCCTGGAGAAAATTCCACTATAGCCAGGTCTCAAGAACCAAAAGTCCTCATCTACTGTGGCACAAAACCATTCCCATGGCAAAGGGACATGGAACCTGTGAAGATGGCCTCCATGAAATCAGAACATACTGTTTCCACTACCATAAGACAGTAGCCCTGCTGGGACAGGCTGATGACAGCCTCTTTGAGACCCAGAGGAAAAAACCTGGAACTTTGAGAGGAGCCAACACTGAGATGAACCTTCTGGACAGTCAGGCCTTCTCCAAACACTGGGTAGCACCCAGGGCCCAGAGTGGAGCCCTGGGAGAGATCCCAGCAACAAAAGAGCACACACCCTCCCTGTGTAGCTGCCTGTCTTTGTCTTAGCTATGCATGTGGATCATGAGGCACTTCAATAAATAAAACTTCAAAGATCCAAACAAACAACAATAAAGCCAGAAAAAAACAAATCACCACAAAAATAATAATAAAATAAATAAAAACAAGATCCTAAAAACCAGGATTAGAATGTAGCAGCTAACAGCACATCATGCCTGTCAGACCCCAGGAGGCACAACAGTGCTTTTCCTGAACAAGTCTTGGGGTCTTATTTCCTCATCTAGCATTGAAAGTTAATCTGAAAATTCACACCCACTTGTAGAGGAATCGCTTTTAATTGTTTCTGTGTTGATAGTATTTGATTCTGACTTTTGCTTTTTTCCCTTGGTGGTGGCTTTTCAACTCCATGACTAGATGATGATGATGATGTGTGTGTGTGTGTGTGTGTGTGTGTGTGTGTGTGTGTGTGTGTGTGTGTACATGGGCACACCAGTATGTGAGTAAGCACTTTGGCACACAATTATTCTTTTGGACATCAACCCTAAACAATGTTTTATTGTATGATTGGTAGGCATATGAGATGCCAATGAAGCTAAATTTTTCTGTTGCCTGGTGGCTTTGTAGCCATGGCAACACTGTAGACATTACCCTTTCGTCTACTGTGATACTGTTATAAGCAAACCTACTGCACTGCCCACTGCAAAGAGTGCAGCACACACAAGCATGCTCTGCTCCTCACACTCCCTAGTGATAACAAATGGCCACATGATTGGTTTACTGGATTGACTGTACTGTTACTTACCCAATATTTTAGAATGTACTTTTATTTATAAAAGAAAAGTTTAGCGCAGAATAGCCGGCACTGAGGTGCCAACACCTCACACATCACGCGATAGCTGAAAGTCTTGATGTCATGAAAAGGTCATGCAGAGAGAATGGCCTCCACCTGCCATTTGTGTACGTGTACCTAAAGGCCTGCTTAACAATGAACTTGCCTAGTGACATGTTGCTTAAAATACAGCCCTCTGGTAATTGACACACGACTTTATAAGGACAGAAAACGATTCATAGAAATCTTTCAGAAAGAGCGCAAGTCTAAAAATCCTCACCCAGCATCTGCTTTAATACCCTGTTCTCTCCCTCTTCTGATGTCTGATGCTGGGACTCACAGCCAAACTTTGGGCAAAGTGCAGGGAATCTTATGAAAGAAGGGGAAGATAGAAAGAGCTAGAGGGGACAGGAGCTCCACAAGGAGAGCAACAGAACCAAAAAATCTGGGCAAAGGGGTCTTTTCTGAGACTGATACTCCAAACAAGGACCATTCATAGAGATAACCTAGAACCCCTGCTCAGATGTAGCCCATGGCATTTCAGTATCCAAGTGGGTTCCCTAGTAATGGGAACAGGGACTGTCTCTGACATCAACTCAGTGGCCTGCTCTTTGATCACCTCCCCCTGAGGGGGGAGCAGCCTTCCCAGGCCACAGATGAAGAAATGCAACCAGCCCTGATGAGACCTGACAGGCTAGGGTCAGATGGAAGGGGAGGGGGGCCTTCCCATCAGTGGACTTGGGGAGAAGCATGGGAAGAAATGAAGGAGGAAGGGTGGGATTGGGAGGGAATGAAGGAGGAGGAGGCTACAGCTGGGATACAAAGTGAATAAACAGTAATTAATATAAAAAATAATTTTAACCAAAGACCATGCATGAATAATAACCTAGAACGCCTGCTCAGATGTAGCCGATGGCAGCTCAGCATCCAAGGGGGTTTTCCTATTAAGGGGAACTGGAACTGTCTCTGACATGAACTCAGTGGTGGCCTCTTTGACCTCCCCCTGAGGGAGGAGTAGCCTTACTAGGCCACAGAGAAGGACATTGCAGCCAGTCCTGATGAGACCTGATAAACTAGGGTCAGATGGAAGGGGAGGAGGACCTCCCCTGTCAGTGGACTTAGAGAGGGGCAGGAAAGAGATGAGGGAGGAAGGATGGGATTGGGAGGGAATGAAGAAGGGGCCTATGGCTGGGATACAAAGTGAATAACTTGTGATTAATATAAAAAAATAAAATAAATAATTTTAAAAATTTTTATCTGATTATTCAATCTTAAAAGGATCTAGGAAAACAATCCTCCTTTTAAAAATATAATTATAATTTAAAACTATAGGTATAGTTTAAATTTAGTTTAAAACTATAGATAGAGATAGAGATAGATAGATTATAGATATAGATATAGGTATAGATATAGATATAGGTATAGGTATAGATAACCATAGGTAGTTATCATCAGTAAAGTAAAAAACAAAACCAGCACTGTTCTTACATGGTTGCAAGTTTGTTTGCCAGCTATGCTTTGGAAAATTACAGGTTGAACCCAGTAATACATCTCTAGAGATTTCATAGAGAGGTATTTGTTTTGGTTTTTTTTTTTTAATTTTTTTTATTTTTCTTATTACTTATATTTTGTTAACTCTGTATACCAGCTGTATCCCGCTCCCTCATTCCCTCCCAATCCCACCCTCCCTCCCTCATTTCCTCCCTCCCTCATCTCCTCCCTGCCCCTTTCCAAATCCACTGATAGGGGAGGACCTCCTTCCCTTTCATCTGACCCTGTTTTATCAGGTATCTTCAGGACTGGCTGCAAAGTCCTTCTCTGTGGCCTCACAGGACTGCTCCTCCCTTGGGAAGTGGGGAGGTCAAAGAGCCTGCCATTGAGTTCCTGTCAGAGATAGACCCTGTTCCCCTTACTATGGGAAACCAATTGGTTACTGAGCTACCACAGGCTACATCCAAGCAGAGGTTCTAGGTTATATCCATACATGGCCCTTGGTTGAGTGTCAGTCTCAGAAAAGACCCTGTGCCCAGATATATTTGGTCCTTGCGGAGCTCCTATCCTTTCCAAATCATACTAACTCCCCTTCTTTCATATGATTCCCTGTACTCTGCCAAAGGTTTGGTTATGAGTCTTAGTATCTGCTTTGAAACAGTGCTAGGCAGAGTCTTTCAGATGCCTTCTGTAGTAGACTCCTGTCATACGTTCAATGCACATCCCATTTGTCTTTCTAAATGAGGATTGATCATCTTACCCTGTGTCTGCTTTCTTGATTATAGAGAAGTATTTGTATACCTTGTCCTCCTCTGGGTTTTTTTTTTTTTTTCTGAGAAAACTTAGGTGCTTTTACCTGGAGCATTGTTCCATAGTCTTCTATGTTCTCTTCCTACCCTGGCTCCATCCAACTCTCTTGAGTTAAGGACACCTTCAACTGCCTTCCTTACTGTTATCCTAGCTCTTCACCTGTCCTTTCATGTCCTGACATAACCTAGGTCCACTCCCCACACCTTGCCTGTCCTTCTTGCTCATATAAAGACCATCCTTCCTCTGGGGGATGTCTGGAGGAAATGTATGAATTCAGCTATCATTTTCCACTCCTTCTTTTGAATTTATTTCCTTCTGTCTTTTATTATAACAACCCCCTGTAACTTAGATTCTTTGAAAATTCTGCACTTGTATATTAAATATATGGATCATATCCACCCCCATTCTCTCCCTCCAACTCCCCGCAAGACTCCCAACCCACCTCCCTTCTAACTCTGTCCTACTTCCTTCCCCTTTTCTTTCCTTCCTTCTTTTCTTCCTTCCTAACTTCCTTCCTTTTTTTTCTTAGCACACTGACTCCTGCTAGTGCAGTCCACATGGGGCAGCCACTGCAGCACACACAATGACAGTACTCCGTGCTCCTTGCGGAGGAGTCCCAGGCCTCCTTTACCACATGGCGCTACCCCACACCTGGAATGGAGGTTTTGTTTAATAACTCCTGGTTTCTTGTAGCAGGATTATCTGCCTTCCCCCATGCAGCGTACTTTCATCTAAACTGTACTTATCGTTCTGCTGGGCTGTGTATATCTGGAATCCCACACTGAACAATTATTCATGGATGTTTTAATCATCTACCTTTATCTCTTATTTAGTACACATAGTATGCACACTTAGTCTATACCCTCATCCTGTCTATCACTTCAATTCTTTTTTTAATAATTCATTTATTTTTATTTTATGCATGTTGGTGTTTTGCCTGCATTTATGTCTGTGTAAGGGTGTTGGATCCTGGAATTACAGACAGTTGTGAGCTGCCATGTGGATGCTGGGAATTGAACCTGTCCTATGGGACAGCAGCCAGTGCTCTTAACTGCTGAGACATCTCTCCAGCCCTCTCACTTCAATTCTTGATCGTAGTTTTTATACTGTTCTCAAATTGCATTATTGTATATCAAATAAAGGACTTTTAATGTAACATGTGCTTGCAGTTCTTTTGTTCATTGTTTGGTTTTGGTTTGAGATTTTTCTCTTCTTCTTCTTCTATTTATTTATTTATTATTTATTCATTACAATTTATTCACTTTGTATCTAGGCTGTAGCAGCCCCCCCATCAACTCCCAGTCCCACTCACCCTTCCCTCTTCCCCCTCCATGCCCTTTCCCCTAGTCTACTGACAGAGAGGACCACCTCCCCTCTGTCTGACACTAGCCTAAGAGATCTCATCAAGGCTGGCTGCATCAGCTTCCTCTGTGGCCTGGCAAGGCTGCATTCCCCATGGAAAGGTGATCAAAGAGCTGGCCACTGAGTTTATGTCAGAGATAGCCCTTGATCCCCTTACTAGGGGTTTGAGATTTTTCTAACAGGTAGAAATGGTTGGACTTAGAGAAACCATGAAGACAGGCAGTGGGAATTACAAGGGCAATCAAATTACCTCTGTGTCCAAATGAATCTCCACAGAGATGAAGCCAGGAGATGAAGGCAGTTTGCTTTCTGGGGCGTGCCTATGTCTAACCTGAAGTTAGAGTCTTTTAACTCTCTCTCTCCCAGGAGGTAGTTTTAATGCATCCTTTCAATCACTTAGTTTATGCTCTCGTCCTATCTATCACTTCAGTTCTTTATGGTAATTTTTAAATTGCATTGTTGTGTACTAAATAAAGGATTTTTAAGTCTTGAGCCTTGATCTGTTTGGTATTGGGAGAGGATGCTTATTCCTCATACATATGTGTTGCCTGGGGAAGACTTTTCCTTCCATACTCTTAGTCTCTGGTCCAATCCTCTACTGCTCCTCAGAGAAATGAGTAACTGAGGCACAATACTGGCCAGATTTGCTGTCTGATCAGAGGATATTGACTATCTCCCCTGCAAAGACCAGTCAAAACAACCTCAAAATGCCTTAATAGTAGAAAGGATACAAAGGTCCTCACTGTAGAAGATTCTTCTACAATCTTCTTTCCTTTTCAGTGTTTTGATAATGATACAATTACACTAATGATATGCTCATAATGATGAAGATAATAATAGCTAATGTTTACTGTATACTAATTGTGATGTGTAATTAATTGTTTTTTGTGCATTATTCCACTATTACCAATAACTCTACAAATAAGAACAATTGTAATCTCTTCTCCTGACCCACAATGATTTTAATAGTTTGCTAACTCACTCTAGTCTCTACACTGTACTCTTGTCTTCCTGACCTCAAACCCATTCTTGAACTATGGTGGTGGGCCATTAACTAATTCCCCACACTCACCTGACTGTCTTTCTGCTACCCCACTGATAGGTCTGTTCCTCTCTCACTTCCTGACCACACCCTTCCAAGGTCCCAGCTGCAGCTCACAGCTCCCACCCACTGGCCCCAAGACTTGATGTTACTATCCTTATTTAATAGCTAAATAACTGGGACTGGAGAAGTGAGTGAGAATTAAGATTGCCTACTGCTCTTCCAGAGACACAACTTTAGTTCCCATCACCCACCCAGGGAGGGGGTCTCAAAATCAGCTGTAACTCCAGCTCCAGAGGGTCCAACCTCCTTTTCTAGCTGAGGGAACCTACACTCAGGTAAGATCCATGGACGTTCAGTAATGTGACTTGGGTAACACAGTAAGTGTTAGCACTAGAAGTTGACTCCAGAATGGCCTTGTTACAATTCTCCTGCCTCTTGTCAATTATACCTAAGAATGAAATTGGGACACACAGCCCATATGTGGCTAGTTTTGGCAATAACTTTCTCTATCTTTAGATAAGAATTCTCACCTCCCCATGTTTCCTGTGAGAGGGAAAAAAGGTGGTCCAAGTTATCCTTAAAGACCTTTCTGTAAAACAATACAAAGGAAAGATGGGATATATGCATCAGAGTATCTGGGTCTAAAGCAGCCAGACATTTCATAGCAGGCCCTGAGGATGACACCTGTGCTGTTCAGACATCATGCCCAGATGCCACTTCACGAGGCCAGGCTACTAACCAGAGTCCTCCAAGCATCTCCAAGAGCTCCTAAGAGAACCGAGGGCTTTTTCTGACCCTGAGACAATTCATGTTTTCACTGCTCTGCTTTGTGTGGGGGGAGTCATTTGTTCCAATTCTGGTGTTTTAAAAGACTTCATTAAAAAAATTTTTTTTTCACAGCCTGGCACAATGGTGATCCCAGCACTCAGGGAGGCAGAGGTAGGCAGATCTCTGTAAGTTCAAGATCAACCCTGATCTACAAAAACCCTGATTGTCCAGGACAATCAAGGCTACACAGAGAAACCTTGTCTCCAAAAAACAAACAAACAAAGCTTTTCCACCAAGCAAATGCTAATTAATCCTTTATCTGCTAGAAATGACTGGGCTCTGGGAGGAGCCCTGCACCACCATTTATGAAGAGTCAATTGGTAGGGACAAAAATAAGCCTTCCCTGATGACCTCATGGTTGCAGGTAAAGGTGATAAGAGGTCACACAGGCTGAGGTGCACCATTCAAAGCCACAGTAAAGACCTACTTTGGGGACAATGACATTATCATACCCAAAGGTAGTGACTGGAGCTTGCAGCTCACTGGTTTGTTTGTTTGTTTGTTTGTTTCTTAACTGATACCAATCAGTAGAGACATCACAGAAGCCTCAGGAAACAAAACCTCAGGACAGGCCTGCAGAGGCAAACCTACAACAAAGTCACACACATTTCACTCAAGTCTGAGATGCCTAGGCCTGGCTTCTGCTCAGCCCAGTTCAGTTGGCACCAAGATTTGTCGTTTCCTCCACAGGCTCTATGGCAGGTCTCCAAGCTGAGCCTTATCTATGGAATGAGACATCTTACCTCCTAGAGCTATTTGGAGCATTAAGTGAGATCAGATATATTTTTAAAAAGACTATAAAAGAGCTCCTCACGGCACTGTCAGTAGCAGAAAAGAACAATGGGCTTACTTTCTCTTTGACAATAACATATGCCTATGCAACAAGAATTGACGAAAAGGGAAGAATGGATAACACTAAGGATGTTTGAAAAGGCCACAGGGAAACATAATATTTTACGTTTTCTTAAAACACATATGTAACATATAAGTATACACACATATACATACACATATATGATTTCAAAGAAGTTATGACACTTTGGGTAATAATACTCCCCCAACAGCAGGCATGAGTAACCTCTCCTAGAGCTCTTGATAAGGAGAGCTCAAGAAACTCCTAAAACCTATAGGCTGTCAGTGACCTTGGTGGGCTCTCAGAACTTGAAGGCAAGACCCTATTGCAGAAGATGTCACACACACTGCGCATGGGACTTTGAGGAATTAAGCTGGAACTGACCCAGAAGCCTCTCTCTCCCATGAGGACTTACAGAAGATGCTATGCAAGCTGCCAAGGGAGGAAAGCAACTAATAGTCCTGAAAGGATCAGTATTGCCTCAAGACCCCCAAGACCAAGTTCTCAGCACAAAGATTTCTTTGCCCCAGAGGAACAAAGGGCAAGAAGTAGAGGATAAGGGAGAAGGGAAAGGGATCAAGGGAGGGGTTGTTTGTCCTGAAGGGAGAGACAGAAGACTGGCTCTGGATAAAGAGGAGAAAGGCATGGCCCATAGGATAGTGGTTGTTGATAAAGATAAAGGGGGAAACCCTGTGTTAGAATGAGGTGTTTCATTTTAATGTGCACATTAATAAGTGAGCCAAAGGGGGATTTTGATTTCTGGACTTCAATACTTTGATAACTGGACCTTCGTGGTCAGCCTCAGGAGGAGGAAGTGGCCAAATAATGGACTAGAACTTTGGGGCCAGCTTTAGGAATGTAATGTAATGGTTTTTAGCAAGACAGAGGGAATTGGGGAGAAGGAAGAAGTCTGCCAGAGCCATATTTGCTGTGCTCAGACTGGCTAGAGTCCCTTCAATTCCTACCTATGTATAAATCTTAAGATCTGCAACAATGACCATGGCTGCATATCCCCAAGGGTACAATGGTGGTACTTATATCTTAGGGGCAACTAACAGCTGTCTAATTGGACTTAAGGCCCACTCATTTGGAGGAAATTCATGTCTGCTACTGTAAACCTAGCCAGGTACAAATGGCTGGTGAGGTCATGAGTCCTCAAGGAGAACCTACTCCAGTCACTTTCCAAAACTAGGTTAATGTCAAAAGTGCAATGTAAATACCTTTATACACAGTGGTATGTGTAGTTCTCACTCCTCATCAAAGAAGATTCTTTTTACAGCAGAAGGACACTACTGTAGAAACCCATAGGGGTCAAAATGTAGATACTATGACCATGGATACCCAACCCAAATTGATATATCTACAACACAACCCCTACACCTAAGGTTGAGGGAACATCGCAATAGAGGGGTCATTTCTAATGACTCTCCAGCTCCAATAAAATCTATTTATCAATTTGAATGGCTCAAAACTGTTCATTATTTACTTTTTAGTAAATCACCAATTTTAATTAAATAAAACGACACCAAACAGACATGAACAGATACATGTAGATAGCTGTATGGCAGTGTTCAAAGAGGCACAACTCACAGAAGCCCAGTTAGAAATGACAGAAGTGTCCATCAGTGAATGTGTGGATGAACAAAAATTGTATTTCAGTGGATGGGCTATTTCTCAGCTAATCTCAGGAAAGGAAATTCTGGCACGTGCTACAACACAGTTAAACCTTGAGAACATTGTGCCAGTGAAATAAAAGGCAAATACTGCATGATCTTACCAATACAATGTTCTTTTTATCATCAAAATAATACAGACAATAAGCATAATGGTGGTTTCCAAGAGCCATGTAGAATAAATAGGACATTAGTGTTTAATAGATATAGATTTAATTCTGGAAGATGAAAACGTGTCACACATGAATAGTAATGATGGTTGTACAACAATGGAAAGACCGTAGATCCTCACCTAACCCTACTTGGATAGTAAATTTCATATATGATATATATATACACACATATGATTTGCAAATCTGATCACCTGTCCATGTGTACAACTTACTTTGTGGAATGATGAAGCATAACGGCAGCACAGACTCTGAAACAGGACAGACACATCTCCTTCACCTCTAAGCTAGAAACATGGTCACCTAGGTAACCTGGTCCCAGTTCTCCTATGCTCTCACCTCTACTTGCAGCATTTCATTTCCTTAGGACGAACTCAGCCTTGGGAACTGCTGTCACTATTTTGAAGACAGGGACAAAACTATTTTGTGACAAACATCTAGAAAGTCTAGGAATCCACCTTTATTCTCTTAGTATAGTTCACGGCATTTTCTTGCCTCGGTTTCATGGATTCTCTTATTCCTCAGGAAGGATTAACTAGCTATCGGAAGGTGTGGATGCATCATCTAGCAAGACTATGGCCAGGCTCCCCCAGGGCCCGAAGTTCACTGATATGGACATTGTGCTGTTTATGTTATCAGAATGCTGGAGTGAAACTTGAAAGTGCAACTTAAGGGAAGCTTTCCTCTTCCCTGATGGCCCCCCTTTGTCTTGCCAGTCTCCCTGAACCTCCACTGTTGCATAATTGTGCTCTTGAAGTAGAAAGCAAAGCATGGAGAGAGTCCATTTGGCCCACACTGTTTTGATGATAAACCGTGGACTTCAAACCTTCTGCCCAGTGATTAAGATTAGGGACACTGTCTTGTGTTGTTACTGACAGTCTCTCAAACCCTATTCTAATCTTGCATTTTCTGTTGTTGTTGTTGTTGTTATTGCTACTGCTGCTGCTGCTGCTGCTGTTTTAAGACAGTGTATCTCTATGTCTCCATGCTGGCTTGAAACTCATGAGCCTCCTGACTCAGCATCCCTAGGGCGGGGATTATAAGCATGTACCACTATTCCTGGAAATGATTTCTTTCTTACTTACTTTTTTCCTAGGGCCTCATCCACTGCACCACTGAACTACATCCCTAGACCCCGGGGTTCTAAGTCTGGTCTACTGAGGAGACGGAGGTGAGTAGTTTTTTAAAATCTTTTTATGAATTCTTAAAGAACAGTGTTGTGTAACAGTTTCCAAGATCAAAACATTTTATCCTGCAGGAAGCTCCTTAAACAGCTAAAAATAGCTTCAAGAAGTTCCTGAAATTGACCAGATTCACTAGGCCCTTTCTTGCCAGAATAAGCAATAAAAGCTGAAAGTCCCTCTCAGACTAAAGGAACCTCAAAGAAGTTGAGCTAAGAAGACTCAAACAAGTGGAGCTATAAAGAAAACTCTGGAAAGGATCATCCTGAGTGAGCTGTCCCAGAAGCAGAAAGATACACACGGTATACACTCACTCATATAGTCTTGTAGGATAAACCTAAAATCTGTCCATCTAAAGAAACTAATCAAGAGAGAGGACCCTGACTAAAACGCTCAATCCCCATCCCGAAAGGCAAAGAATATGGACATCAGAAGAAGAAGAAAGCAGGAAACAACCTAGGAACTTGCCACAGAAGGCCTCTAAAAGGCTCTGCCCTGCAGACTATCAAAGAGGCTGAGACTATGACCAACTGTTGGGCAGAGTGCATGGAATCTTATGTAAGAAGTGGGAAATAGTAGGTTATGGAGAGGACAGGAACACCACAAGGAAAACAACAGAACTAGAAGATTTGAACACAGGGTTCTTCCCAGAGACCCATACTCCAACCAAGTACCAGGCATGGAGATAACCTAGAACCCCTGTGCAGATGTAATCCATGACAATTTAGTGTCTAAGTGGGTTACATAGTAATGGGAAGAGGGACTGCCTCTGACACAATCTGATAGGCCTGCTCTTTGATCACCTACCCCTGAGGGGAGAGCAGTCTTACCAGGCCACAGAAAATGATAATGCAGCCACTCCTGATGTGATCTGATAGACTAAGATCAGAAGAAAGGAGAGGAGGACCTCCCCTATCAGTGGACTTGGGGAGGGGCATGTATGAAGAAGGGGTAGGGAGGGTGGGACCAGGAGGGGAGGAGGGAGGGGCTTATGGGGGGATACAAAGTGAATAAAGTGTAAAATAATAATAATAATAATAATAATAATAATAATAATAATAATAATAATAAAAGATGAAAAAAAAAAGAAAACTCTGAAATGTGGTTGTGCACGCCAGTAATTCCAGCACTCTGGGAGGCAGAGGTAGGCAGATCTCTATGAGTTTGAGGCGAGCCTCATTTACAAAGTGAGTCTAGGATGCCAAGGCTACACAGAGAAATCGTCTCAAAAAATGAAAAGGAAAGGGAAAGGGAAAAGGAAAGAGAAAGGGAAAAGGAAAGGGAAGGGAAGAACTCAGACTATACCAGCTGCCTGTAAGAAGCGGAAACCAACAGAGCTATCTGAAAGATGTTTAGACCAGAGTACTTGAAAAGGACACCTTCCAACCTGTTGAGCTGCCTGCAGACTCTATGCACTGTGCTCCAGGTTCCCAGCTTTTGAGCAGTCACCCGTGCTGGGGTGGGCATGGTGATGTATCTATCTTGAGTCATTTCTGCTATTGTAAGTAACTCCTCTCCCACATTCCTGTTAGTAATTCTAACAAAACTCCCTGGTTCACCAGGTGGACGTTGGCATTTCCTGTCCTTTGGTCTGTTGTGGGCTCCCTCTCTGGGTTGAGTAGAACTGTGCTTCATCTCCCCAGCAGACAGCAAAATCACCATCAGCATCAGCTCACTCTTGGGCCAACTTATGCTGTAGCAGCATCTAGAAATCTTAAGGACTAACTTTCTGTCACTGTGATAAAATACTTGAGATAAACAATTTAGGAAGAAGAAGGTTTTTTGGCCCATAGTTTCACATATTCCAGTCAGTATTCAACTATATCCATTGCTTTTGGGTCTGTGCTGAGGCAGCACATTATGGCGGGGAGTACAGCAAAGAGAGGATACCTAACTCATGGTGCCTGGAGGCAGGTGGCTCTCTTCTGAGGTCCAGGCTAGCCAGGGCTACATGTCATGATCCTGTCTCAAACAACAATAACAACAACAAAAACAAAATTAAAAAGAAACAACAAAAACCACAGAGCAGTCAGAAAAAAATATTCTTTTATAGATTAGAAGAATTAATAGAATACAGATTCAATATAACCCCATCCAAATTTCAACAGTTTTCACAGAAGTAGAGAAATGAATCCTGAAATTCACATGTAACTATGAAAAGATCTGCATAGCCAAGGAAATTTTGAGGGGAAATAAAAACACACCAAAGTTGGAGGCGCTACATTTCCTGGCTTCTAATTATATTCCAGAGCTATAGGATGGAAATAGCATGGAGCTATCACTAAAGGAGACACACAGAGCAACACAACAGAAAAATCAGTAATAAACCCACAAATATATAGCTGAGTGCTTTTGACAAGGACACTAAGAATACATGATGTGAAAATAAATGGTGTTAGAAACCCTGGATGTCCACGTGAGAAAGAAGAAGCTTGGCCTTTATCTTGTAGCGGACCGAAGTCAATGCAACTCGATTATCACCTTAAACTCAGCTGGTCCACACAGCCTACTTTAGTAGCACATGTTCTCTAGCACCCCTTCTCCAGGAGGGACCCCAGACTTGGACCTCTAACTTTACCTATCCTGCCGCATGTCTGAGGACCATGTGTCTCGCCCCTTACTGGCTACCCTCTTATTCATTGGAACTTGGGGAGTCTTCCATGGGCCGCATGTATGAAGAAAAATGACTGCCTCTCATCCAGAAGCCATAAACTGCCTATAATCTCTCAATTAGGGCTAGACTCTTAGGAGTCTCTATTCCATCCATGATGGAAAGTTGACTGGCTTGCTCTGTGCTGGCCGCCGCAGGATCTGTGAGTTCTTGGGTGTATCAACTCTGTTGTGTCTAGGAGGCACTTTCATAGCAGTCTTCTTCAGCTTCAATCTTTCCACACTCTCTTCCGTGATGCTCACTGAACTTTTGGAGACATAGATGTCCCATTTATGGCTGACTGCTCCAGAGTCACTTATTCTCTGCACTTTGACCAGATTTGACTCTCTGAGTTAACCATCATCCACTGAAAAAAGAACCATCTATGATGAGTTGTGAGAGTCGCACTAATCTGTAAGGATAAGTAAAAAGCAGTTTGGTGCTTTATCCATTTATTGAGATAATAGTTATAGGTTCTCTCTTAAGGCCTATAACTCCCCTAGCCACAATTTCTGCGTTAGGTTTATAGTGCATGCATGAATTCTTTCCTGCAGAGTGCCTTAAATCTAGTTAAAAGGCTGTTGGTTACCCCCTAACATTAATGTCACTGTTACATTAACAGTACCTTACCGGGTCAGTCATTATTATAGCTTGCAGGATTCACAACTGGGTAAATCTGTTCCTTTTTTTTCTCCCCCACACAGCACTTTCTAGCACTAGGAAAGCCGCCCAGCAAGGAGGAAGATTCTATGTCAGTGACAGCCTTATTTTTCCATATTCTGTGACCATCATGTGTGTTTTCCTCAGCAATAGTGTCTTACCATCATTTTCTGATAGGCAACCAAGACCAATGACAGTAGCCTTATTGTCCATAGATAATAGCGAGTATTATTTTGGGGATCTTAGTGTATCATGGAGAAGCATCAGCCCCTTGTATAGGGTAACTCCAATTAAACTCTATGCTTGTTTTATAAGCATAGACATATTTTTCAGATATCCTTAGTATCAGTTAGACTTTAACTTGTCCTCACCTCATCAAAATATTCTCATCCCTTCTGCCACCTAAACCTCTTCATTTTTTTATTTGCCACTTCATGTCTAATCTGTACTCTAAAGTTCTTGCTAAAGTTCTGCCCCCACCTGTCATGGCCTCTTTTAGGTTCCTGGGTGCCAAGCCAAAAGCACAGATCTAAAAATCCAAAACTGGAATCCACAAATAAGAAAAAACAAAAAGTGTTTATCTGCCTGGGTCTGTCCGGTTTACTGCTCTCAATCAAATACCAAATCTTCATTTCTTATTCTAAATTCTTCTTCAAATCCATAACTTTTGTTCAGCTGCCAGCCCAACGTCTCCACTCAAAGATCTGCTAGACATTAGAACCTTGTGCATCCAAGACAGAATTGTTCACCTCGTAAGTTTATGCTCCAAACCAGTCTCCCTTTAGTTCTCCATGTCTCTGGTTCCAGTTGCTTAAGCCACAGCTCCAGGAAACATTCTTAATTTTTCCTTTCCATTATTGTTTATGATTTCCATCGACAAATACTTTTTTTTCTTCCTCAAAATACATCACAAATCCATGCTCTTATCTCACTAGCCACACCTCTGTCAGAAGTGTCAAGTACACTCTTTTTTATTGTATGGCAGCTACATGCCTATTTCCATCTCCCTCTGTGGTGATCCACCCTCCCTGTAACCAGAGAAATTTTTCCATAAGGAAAACTAGAGCATCTCATTCTTCCACTTAAAACACTTTAGAAACTACCATCCCTCCTAAACAGCATCCAAGTTCACTCCACAGAGGCCTTTGGTGCTTTGCATGACCTGACCTACCACTCTTAAGCCGTCTCTGTTTGCCCACGTTCTGCTAATCCCTTCTGCTATAGGCTCTTCTCACTCCTGAGCAAACTTTTTCCAGGTTACCAATTAGCTGGTTTTCCTTAACAGATGCATTACCTTTCTTGATTGGCCCTTCTAAGTGCCCTCCTTTAGGACGAGAATAAACTACATGCCACCATAACCTTTTCCTGGAAGAGCCTTATTACGTTCTGAAGCTATGCTATTGATGAACTTATCTGTCACTGTGCTCAAGGTACTTGGGTACTCGGTTTTTCACAATATTCTTCAGACTTAAAATACTGTCCAGAACAAGTAAGGATTCAATAAATAATTGTTGAGTGAATAAGCTTGGGAAGTGATGACTCAGGATAAACTGATGACTTTCTGAGAAAGTAAAAAAGAAAAAATAGATTATGATAAATATGTTGCTAGGCCAAAGAGTCACTTGATATCAGTATCTGCATATCTCCAAAGGTGCTAAGCCTCAGTCTGGAACAGAGTTCATTGTCTCAGTTGGATGACCAGGCCATTCATTTTTTGATGTTGCAGATTTTTAGCCACAGGTTCTTGGCCAACCTTCAGAGAGATCACTCAATGCCAGCAGGATGTGTGTACCTCCAGGCTTTGCTCCTGGCTGCTTTGTCAGTAAAGAGGAAAGCCATCCTTTAGCTCTTTCTGCTCTGCTGTTTGCCCACATGATTAGATACATGGCTGTGTGCCTTTTAATATTCCATTCATAGGAACAAGGTTATTTTACAAGAATCCTAGTGTCAAATTCTAAAATCTAGGGTCCTTGCTGTCAAATTCAGCCCGAGGACAGCAGTAGGCCACACCAGTGGTTTATGATACTTCTCTTTTATGATCTCTTTTTATTGGGTTTTTCTTTAATTATATTCCTTTAGTGCATGTCTAAGAAGCACTACTTCAGGCAGAAAAATTTATTAGTACTGTGTTGAGCATGGTGCCAGAATTTTAAGTGCTAAACCTGTTCAGTGAAATACACTGCTGGGCTGCCTTCTCATTCTTTTCCTGAGATATATGTCTAAGAAATGAAGGCTGTATGGGAAGAACAGGCAGGTTACTGGTAGCCACTGAATAGTAGGCTCCCTATAGCCAGTGTAAGAGTGTCAGCCATGGCAAAAATCAATTGCTTTTCCATCTTACAGTGCCATATAGAATACATCTTGGCATATTATCATATCTGTCCACCTCACGAGCTTGCAAAAGGAAGCTGTTAATTAAATTTTTATTTAACCTGACAAATGAGGAAACAAAATCTCAGAGAGCTAGTAACGCCCAAAGACTCAAAACTCATAAGAACCGGTATGGGACTCAGGAAGGGTTTCTGCAATCTTAGCTCAAAGCTCTCCCCAATTTGTCACATTGCCCAGAGCATGGTAGAGTGTTCTGAAAGCCTGAGACGAGGAAAGCATAAGAAATAAGAAGTGTGTACTAGAGGTTGAGTGGGTGCTATGCTATGCTCTGCTCATTGACTACCTATTGGGGGCTGTTCTGACTCTGGCCCTCAAGATCTACTTATTCCCCAAATCTGACTATCCTTGTTGTATAAACCCGTCTAAGACATATCTGAATGACTGATTAAGTGGCCTTTACCTGGGCAGGTAGGTATGGGGTAGAATGGGGTAGGCGTGGCTAGGGTTCCTAGGCTTCAGGTTCAAGAGAATCATGGGAAAGAGATAGATGGAAAGAGAGGAGGAAGGAGGATGCCACGATGGGCTAGGATGGAAAAGAAACCACATGGGCTGGGAGAAAGGATTCCAAGGACAGCATGGATGGAGAAAACACCAAGATGAAAAATATGAACAAGTATATTGGGATTATGGACAGAAGGTAGCCCAGATGAGGATGGTTAAGATAGATGACATTGGATGGGAGTTGGGAGAAAGATGGTGAGGTTATTGAGACAGCAATAGGTAGAAATATCTGCCCGGCCCAAGGTAATAAGGCAATTATAAAATCTAACAAGTGTCTATGTCCTATTATTTATGATAGCGGGTCAAATAATACTGCTACAATAATTATAGGGCTAATGATAAACAGTATTTAGCCCAACACTCATTTTTATTTACTACAGCAGATTTTGAGGCACACATCAGAGACCACAGCAGAAGAAGCAGCCCTTGAGTTTACCATCTCAAGAAGGGCCACTCAGTTTTGATCTACAGTGGGTGATCAGAAAGCACACTTCTGTGTCCTCCTTCTCTACCACTGGGTGCCTAGACCACCAACCCATTAGGACCTACCCAGATCTCACCTCACTCAGTTGTCTGCTCCATGATGAAATCAGTTGTGTGGAGGAAAGAACAGAACATCTAGGCAGGAACAAGAAAAAGGGACTGTCAGGGTATGCCAAAAGATGTAGTGTGGACTGGAGAAGTAAGTGGCTCATGCGGGGGGGGTGGATGCCATGCACAGCAGTACCTCCAAAAGCCACCCACTGTGTGATTTTGGCTATCCCCAACCCCCTACCACTATAAAGGAGGCAGGATATAACAGCTAAGGTCAAAGTCGAAGAGATGGTGCTGGAGGCAGGCATGCAGGAGAGTGTGAGCAGGCAGGAATCTAGGGAGGTATTTCCGGAAGAAGGAATACATGCAAGATTCTTGAGGTCACCACAATCCAACATCTTTGAGGAGCCACTGGGATGCTGTGCCTGGAAAAATGGCTTCTAGGTGGATCTTTAAAGCTGTACACAACAGAATTTACTTGTGGATTTGGCACAGAGAAACCCAGGATCTTCTGAATAGCAGCTTGGCCAGCTGAAGGAAGGATGCAAAGGCCAGGGGAGAAGCAGATTGAGGAGAGCTGCATGTCTTGACTTTTTGTTGTCCAACAGATAGACACAGTTGATGGCCTTCCCAATACCCAAGAAAAAGGCCGTGATCACTTCGCCACTAACAGAGGAAGACCCCCAATGTACAGAGTAGGGTTTGCTTTGTTGAATGGCTTCTATGCCTCCCATACAGTGGTGGGGGCTTGAGAAAAGCCAAGGCCACACTTGGCTGATCTTTGGAGGTACTGTCACTTATGAAATTTTGAGGTCATATACTTGCTTTGATTCTTTATGCTAAAAAGACAGAGACATCAATATAAACAACACGACAAAATGGCCTTTTCTAATCTCAGCCCCAGGGCCTATGCCCAGGAAAGCAGAGCACAGACCTACCGAGGTTACCAGTTGTGGGCATTTCTCTGACTAAGCTTCCAGTCCACTTCTCCAGATGTTCGTGTTTGCTCTTCACACCTTCAGGTTTTACTTCATTTTCTTCTTCCTGTGTTTTCCTTTTTTTTTTTTTCTTCTATGCAATATGTTGTATTCCCTCAAGAGGCTGTTCAAAGACAGCCTAAAGACAAGCCACAAATTTTCTATTCCTCATCTCAAACACTTTAGAGAAGATGTCAAAGGGAGCAATATTATTGTTAGAACACAGTGGCCATCTCTTGGCCTCAGAAAAGCCTGACATTCCAGGGTGTCTCAATGTCTCAGGGACAACACTCTCTCCCTCCATTGCAAAACCTGCTGCTAGGCTCTCATATCACAGGGAGTGTAGCTCACACGGTGTTGGGCATGGCCTTCTAATTCCATTGCTCCCACCATCAGTTAAGCTCTCTGCCACATGGCACTGTGGATTGCCCCCATTACACTGAGTGACCACACAGCAGACATATGTGTCAGGCAAGACAGTTGAAACAATGGAAATGGAATTAGGATTGATACAAGGGGCAGTGGGAACCAGATGCATTTGTAAGCATGATGGAGAGGGGAATGTGAAGGAAATGGTTGGCAGAAGAGCCTACTGGGGCTCAGTGAGACAGTAAGCATGGCTGGAGGAGCAGACAGCGGACAGACCCTTATAAATAAGAATCAGCAAGAGCAGATGACAGCACTCAGATGGGGGTGGACAGGAACGATGGTGCTAACCTGGGCAGCAGCTGAGACTAAAGCCAGGGTGCCAGATGTGGAGGTCTGAGCCGTATCCACAGGCTCTTGCCTTTAGCACAAGGTTTGCTGACCCTAAGCCAAAGTTAACATCATCTCTGGGACTTCCATACTAGCTCTTGTTTTTGGTTGGTTGGTTGGTTTTGGTTTCGTCTTGTTTGTTCGGAAGTGCCTCTCCCCACAGTGTCTCATCTCTTTTACAGGCCAAGAACTGAAACTCACCAGCTTGCATACTTTTCATTAGTCCCAGCGTCTGGGGCTGCATGTGGCCGGGCTGCATGTGGCCTGGCTGCACAGCTTGGATGACTTGAAGACAGGCTGACTTCCACATGCCACAGAGATGCTATTAGCACAGGAGCAAAGCCAGCAGAAACTGATGTCAGGAGCCCAAGAGCCTATCTTCCCCTGAAAATCTGATCAACTTCCTAGGACTTAGAAAGAGCCAGAGGTTTATAGTGAGAAAGCAAATTGTCTTGAAGGCTTACTGCCTCCTTCTGCTTACCTAGGCCCAGTCCTGGAAGCTTTTAGCCTCCAAACAATCTAACCTAGGCCTGTTTTCAGCTTCTAAGACTTAGTGCTGAATAAACTCACCCTTTCATGTTCTTACTGAGCTCTGGGCTGGCTGTTTCAATTCAGCTGTTCTGGCTCAAACTCCTCTCCCAGCTGACTTACTCAATCTGTCTTTTCTCTCAGCTTCTGAATTGCTCTGCTTGGCCTAAAACTAACTCCAGTAATCTGCTCTAATCTCTTAGCTCCTTTTCATTCTCTGGTTCATTCTGCCTTCAGCCTCTCTGTACAACTCTCCACGGTAAAACTGCCTCCTCTCTCTCTCTGCATTGCCCAAAAGTAGCTTCCCTTTCCTCTTCTCATGAAAGTTAGGCGTATCCTATTCTGCCAAATATTTCTCTGATTCAACACTTTCTGCCACCCAATTAGGCATCACTTTCAAGTATGGGTGCTTCCTTCTACAAACTATCTTTATTTTCATTGTTTAAGATTAAAGGTGTTTGTGCCATCACACCAAAACTTTTCTTTACCTGATACTTGTTTAATATCAGACTGGCCTTGAACTCAGATCTCCTTGTCTCTGCCTCTTGGATTGATTTGTATTTCGGCCAGATCACACAGACCTAGAAGGATTTTGGATAAGATCTCTTGCCAGAGCAACCATGTTCTGAATTAACATTCCTCTACAGCTGGTAGTTTATATAAATTCTAAACCACTGACTGGACTGAACTCATGCTCCAAAAGATTTTGGAAGTCCAAAAGAATAGAATGCCTCCTAGCCCTGACTGGGTTAGAAGCTGGCCCAAAAGCACTTGTTGATTCTTTTATAAACTCTGCATCTAGCTTAATGATAAGCCAGGCCACCAGAAGCTCTAAATGTTAGTATTATATGAATCCCAATACATTCCATTCTATTGTTTGAGCACTAAGATTCCTGTCTACCAACATCTTGTGGAATATAAATTATATTACCTAACTCATAAGCTATTCCTCGTAGACTTGGGATTTCTGTGGACTAAGGAATCTTGTCTAATTCTTCTGCAAAGTATTGAGGACTCCACACCCATGGGAATGGTTCAGCACGGGGCTTCTCGCTCACTACTCCTGCCTCCATTCCTATCACCTTGTTCTTAGATACTTTCCTCTAACAATCCCAACCATATGGAAGTCTAACACCCCAGAAGGTAGTGCTCTGGAAAGAAAATTTAGTTTAGTTTGGCTCAAATAATCTGTTTTAAAATATACTTTTTAAATAGAACAAATTTTAATTCTTTAAAGAATTTTCAGAGTGCTTTGTCTGATGCCATTAAAACAAGTTAACTCCAGACTTTTGTGGAAGACTTGGTTTATATTTTAAGGCAAAGACTTTGCAATAAAAGAACTTATTGCAATGCAGCTCAATAAGAGAATATGTTCGAGGACCCCAATAGTGCAGGCATTAAGGACAATTAAAAAAAATAGAACTTCATGAAGCTAAGTTTAGGTAGAGCAATGGACACCATCATTCAAACAAAGCCTACAGAATGAGGGGGAAATATTTGTCAATCATACATTGGACAGAGAGATAATATCAAGAATACAAGAAGTAAAAAACAAAACAAAGCAAAAAACAGACAAACTGAACATCAATTAAACAAATAAACTGATTAAAATGGGTATAAAACTAAACAGTGAGAAAAGTTTTCAAAATCCTTAGGCATCAGAGAAATGTGAATTAAAACACTTTGAGATCTTACCCTATCTTTCTCCAGTCAGAATGGCCGAGATCAATAAAACAAATGACAGCACATGCTAATTAGTATGCAGAAAAAGAGAAAAACATAGGCAGTGCTGGTGAGGCTGCAGAATGGTTCAGTCACTATGGAAACCAGTGTGAGGTCCCTCCGAAAGCTGAAAATAGATCTAGCTCAAGATTCAGCTCTACCACTCTTGGACATATACCCAAAGAACTGTCCATCTAACTACAGAAACACTTTCTCATGCATGTTCATTGTCACTTTATTCAGAATATCCAGAAATTAGAAACAGGCTAGATGTCCATCAGCTGATGACAGGTAATGAAAATGTGACACATTTACATTTACAGATGGAATAGCATTCATAGTTGAGGAAAATGAAATTATAATATTTGTAGGTAAATGGATGGAGTTAGAAACAATCATCCAGAATGAGGTAAAAAGATATATGTTACATGTTTTCTCTTATATGGGGATGTTAGCTTCTAAGCTTCAGGTATGTGGGTCTCACTTAGTTTTTTTCATTTTTATTTTAATTTTTATTAATTATGCATTATTCACTTTGTATCCCCCCCCGTGGTCTCCTTCCTTCTCCTCTCCCAATCCCACCGTCCCTCCCTCTTCTCCACACATGCCCCTCCCCAAGTCCACTGATAAGGGAGGTCTTCCTCTCCTTCCTTCTGATCGTAGTCTATCAGGTCTCATCAGGAGTGGCTGCATTGTCTTCCTCTGTGGCCTGGTAAGGCTGCTCCCCCCTTAGGGGGAGGTGATCAAAGAGCAGGCCAATCAGTTTATGTCAGAGACAGTTCCTGTTCCCACTTGGACACTGAACTGCCATGGGCAACATCTGTGCAGGGGTTCTAGTTTACCTCCATCAATGGTCCTTGGCAGGGTCTCATTTAGAATATGCACATTGGTTAGTAGCTAGGAAGGAACCAGGAGGGAGGAGAGGCTCTCCCAAGGAAGGGGAAATAGAATACAGTGGTATAAAGAGCTAAAGGGGAAACTAGAATAGAAGTATTAAATGGAGAAGGGGATGGGAGGGCAGAGTAAAGGGGGAGTGTGGGGAGGGAAAACTAACACTAAAGCGGAAACCTGCCACCATAGATGCTTCCTAAAATATACACATATGTGACAGGAATCTTAGTGGAGTTACCATGGCATGGGGGAGAGAACACCTCAACTAGACAACATCTGCTACCAAGTAAAACCCTCAGTGCCAGGACTGGGTTACATTTTGTTAAGTCACTGATCAAAGGGGTTCACATAGATTCCTCAAACATTATAGGCTAGTGACAAGGCAATTGTTCACCCTCCACAACACGAAGAAGTTGAGCTGCTGCCGAACTAGAAGTGTCACTCCTACCGAGTAGAGTTTATAGTGCTGGGAGGTTCTATAGTTGATACCACAGGAGAAAAGTAATCATTAGTCACACCCAACTACAAACCCTGTAACTGTAATAGCAACCTGTCTGCAAGATTTAGTGGTGCGATGGTGACATAAATGCTTATGGGAGTAAGCAACTGCTTTGTTTGTTTGTTTGTTGTTTGTTTGTTTGTTTAAGGCCCACTCCATGAGATGAAACCTCTACCGGACAGTTAGTGAGGCCAAGAACCTGAGACTATAGAGGTCATGAGCCCTGAGGGAAAACCCACTACTAGTATCCTACTAAAGGAACATAATAAATGACTCCTAATGACATATTACTATACCCACAGGTCAGTGCCTTGCTAACCCACATCAGAGAAGCTTCTTGCAGTAGATTGTAATTAACACAGAGACCCATGAGTGAACAATGCTCGGAAAATGAGGGACTTTGCAACATTCAACCCTAAATGTGATGGCTTTATCACACCCTCAGGGATCTATGTAGAAGAGGAGTCAGAAAGATTGTAAGAGCAAGAGATGGTGGAAAACTCCAGGAAAACAGTGTTTTACAAATGCAGCAGAGCTACTGAACATATGAGCTCACAGAGACGTTGGCTACATACACAAGACATGCACAAGTTCAAGCTAGACAAATTCCCAGTACAGAGAAGGACAAAGTCCCACTCCTAACCAAGAAAATATTTCTACTTGATACCTCTTGGGAGAGGATCAATACATTTTCTCCAAAGTACAGTGACACTGAGTGGTGGTTTGAATAGTTTGGCCCCTATAAATTCATGTGTTTCAATGTGTGCTCCTCAGGAGTAGCACTGTTAAGAAGTGTGGCCTTAACTGGAATAGGTGTGGCCTTGTTGGGGGAGATTTGTCATTGTAGGCAGGCTTTGAGAAGCCTATGCTCAAGCCCTGTTGCAGGTAGCACATCGTCTGCCTTCAGATAAAGATGGAGAAATCTCAGTGTTTCCAGCACCATGTCTCCCTGCAAGATGCATGCTTCCCACCATGATAATGGATTAAACCTCTAAAAGTGTAAGCCAGCCCTAATTAAATGTTTGCCTTAAAGACTTGCAGTGGCCTTGGTGCCTCTTCACAGCAACGCGAACTAAGACACACCAATTCACGCACTCTATTCACTCACTCTAGAGCAGGCCGATCAGGAGTAGTTGACCAGTATAAAATGGACTTCATGCTTATTTTGTTTTGTTTTGTTGGATTTGTTGATGTGTGTGTGTGCTCTTTTAGAGAAAGAAAATATATAAGGCTGGGTGGTGAGTAGGGGGTATCTGAGAGGAGTTGGTGAAAGAAAAAGAATATGATCAAAATATATTGTATGGAAAAAACTTTAAATAAAGAATAAATGAGAAAGAGAGAGAGAGAATTGAAAATGAAATTGGTCTGGGAGAAATGGAGCTATGCGGGGGCGGAGAGTGTGCAGTTGCAGGAGGCAGACCTTGGTGCAAAAGGGGCCTGTACCCTCCAGCCCCTCAAGTGGCAGTACAGCAGGCATCCCACACCTTCCACAGCTTCTCCTACTGAGGCATTGAATTAAACAGTGAAGAGAACATAAGGCATGAACTGCCACCCCCAGAAACAGGAAGTAGAAGCTAGGGCAACTGTCTGTCTGCCATGGTCTGTGAGCCTCCCCCAGACCCTGGTGGGGCAGCTGGTCCCCTGCCCACCTCCACTCTGGTTGCAACACCCTCCCACAAGGGAGCCCTCCTGCACAACAGCCAGGTCCTCACAGTCCTCCTGAATGACAATACCCTGTGCCCCCATCTCCTTTGACCTGGGAGCTACAGAAGAGCAACTGCAAGTGTAGGTCATTTGGGTCCCTGCTGACCGGTACAGGAAGATGGCTGAGAGTGCCATCTTGGGACCTCAAGGGAGGAGGTTCATCATTTACAACTCCAGGCCCACGCAGCTGGCCTCTGCTGTGGTGGTAGTCTACACCTGGCCAACATCTACTCCACGAGCCAAATGTTTGGCCTGAGCAACCGGTGAGCAGGCATGCTGCTTGAGATCCTGGCTGCCTTCAGCCTGACCCTGACCCTCCTGCTAGAGGTAGCTGAGGAAGCCTCCGGAAGAGGAAAACAAAGATGGTGGCAGTCTTGCTGCCAGAGCTCCTGGGAGTATGGGAAACCTAGGAAGGCTTCAAGGAGTGATAGAACAGCAGAAAAGGAGTCTGCGGGGCCTGCAATCGGTCTAGAACAGCAAAGAAAAACTGCAAATTTATGGGAAGATGCTGTTAGAATGTGAACTCATGAAACTGGAAGAAAAGATGGTGGAACCAAGGCCTACCCAGAGAATGATGAATCAATACCCCTTGGCTGCAATGTCTCAGAGGGCAGGCTATAAGCACAAAAGTCATTCCTGAGGAGCTGTGGGGCTACTGGCACCAGTGACAAGGCGCTCCCACAGAAACAGCTCATTGCTGAATGCTCTCCAGCTGGCCACCAAAACGGAGCCACTGAAAGTGCAGCCTATGCTGCTTGTCCTGCTGAAAGACAGAGAGCTCGGGGCATTGGTTCAGCCCTGTTATGCCTGGTGAGCCTAGCTGAGGGGCATCAGGCACCAGCACTGAGGACACTGTGAACAGGGCTAGTCCTAGGTTGGCCAGCTAGCACTCAGCATGGAGCTGCTGCAGCTACAGCCTGGGCTGCTTGCCATACGGAGAGACCACAGGGCAGAAGCACTACCCACAAGCTGGAAGCACAAAGGTTGAGCCTAAGCCTGGCATGCCTTGGGGTATCAGACATCAAGGGCAGGGAGGTGGGTGGTAGCCAGGAGCTCACACAGAGCCTGCCTCACCCCACCCCCAATGTCCTGACTAGCTGTGGCATCACTCTGACTCTGGGCAATAGCAGGATATTCCAGAGGAGTCTCAGCAATGGTCCAGTATTTATGGTGCTTCTGAGACCAGCAACCTTGAACCAGACCAACAACTCGCTGCAAAGCTGGGTGCCATAGATAGATAGATAGATAGATAGATAGATAGATAGATAGATAGATAGACAGATAGATGTGTGTGTATGTGTGCATACACACACACACACTATGTGACACACTGCAGTTTTCAATGCCAGTGAAGTAAACAAATATTCAGTGGAGAGGTAGGAAGGATAGAGGAATGGATCAGTGAGTGAGAGGTGGAGAGAGGTGGAAGTAGACACAGTGGCAGTGATAGGTGTGAGAGAAGCCTGAGGTGGGCTAGGGAGCATGTGATTGCCAAGTAGGTTGGACAGGGTGGTGTGGGGCAGCCTGGAGCTTGCACTCCAATTCAGGCCCCTAACATCTTGCCCAGCATCATGATCATCCTGGTTCTAAGCAATGACAGGATGTCCGATATAAAGTACGGTTCATATTCTGGATTGGGCCTCCTCAAAAGACTTCTATGGTTCATGCTGCCTCGAGGCCACTTTGGTATCCATTGCTCACTGCCCCAGGCCATGTGGAAGCCTGAGGTTCAAGTGGATGTTGAAGGTCCTACAGCAACCAGGAGCCATGCTGATGTCCCTGGCCGGAGTTACCATTGAAGGCTAGACAGATGCCTTGGTATGGGATGTTGCCTGAAACCATGCTGATGTCAGTGGGCCATGTGTTGTAAGTGAGATTAATATTTACTAATAATTATCTTTTAGTAATACTTGCTGTTAATCCTAAACAGCTGTATAACCAAATCACCACACAGAAACTGGGTTTATTTAGTTAACCTAGAACACAGTGCTGGGCAATAGCTACTTCCTCCTAAACCTCTAAGCCCTCATAGTCTCCTAACATTTAGATTTCACCACATTATACTTGCTTTTAGTGATATATTAGGTCTCTATGTCATCATTCCAAGATCTCTGCTCCTATCTCTTCTCCTAGCTCTCCTCTTGCCCTTTCTCCTCCCACTCATTTCCTGTCCTCTGGCTCCTCCCATTGCACAACATTGTGGCTAGTTGTTTTATTTTGGCCTGTTTACACAAAGTTGAGACAGGATGCTTAGAATAAGTATCACAATGCAATATTCGGATTGAAACCAGAGAGTGGGGGGGGGGGGTCAGCATTTGAATGAACAAGGGTAATGCTTATACATTTCAAGAGAACATTATAGCAACAGCCATGTTTCTGCCAGAGGCCATGTTGATGTGAGTGGCCTGTGTAGCCAGCTGAGGTCATGTTGATATCTGTGACCCATGCTGTCACTAAGGATCATGTCTGACTGTATGGTCCTACTGCAATCAGGGTCTGTGTTGATGTCCCTGGCCCATGTTACTGCTGAAGGTCACATGGAGGCCATGTGCTGCCTCCTGAATTCATATCCATGTCTGTTGTCTGTGCTGCTGCCAAGGGCTATGGTGGTGTCCATGGTCCAGAATGAAGCAGAGGCCTTTGTTGATGTCTGTGGTCTGTACCACCCCCAGAGACCATGCTGAGGTCTGTGGATCATGCTGTCCCTAGAAACCGTGTTCAAGTCCATTGTCTGTGTTCCTGCTGACTGTAAAGAGGGAGAAAGCTACCTTTGCCATGGTACTGATGACTGCACACTCACAGTTCAGAAACACAGACATAGAAGGCTTCTAACCTCACCCAAGTCACCAACAAGTAACAGCCTAGACACAAAGCCATGAAAGAGAACTCATTAAAAATGTGATAAGGGCTGGGCATGGTAGCACATGCATGTAATCCCAGCACTTGGAGAGCCTGAGGCAGGAAGATCTCTGTGAGTTTGAGGCCAGCCTGGTCTACAAAGTGAGTCTAGGACAGCCAAGGCTACACAGGAAAACCCTGTCTCAAAAACAAACAAACAAACAAACAATTGTGATAAGGCTGCTGAAGTGTAGCTCTCTACAATTGATGGCTTCTGGTGGGAGTGCAGGTGGGAAAAGGCTGTTTTCTTTAAGAAGCTGGCCATTGGGACTTTGACCATTCTGCACTGAGCATATGGACAACACAAATTGGACTTAGGGGATTTTTTTACTCTTTTTTTTTTTTTTTGAAGGGGAGCCACAAGATTGGGGGGTAGATCTGGAGAACTGGGGAGTGAGTGTGCTTGGGGTTCATGATGTGAAATTCCTAAATAATCAATAAAAAATATTATGAAATATTTTTAAAGGAGAATTAATTCAAACCTTAGCTCTGCTATTTACCAATTCTTTCTTTAAATACATTTTTAATTAAAATAGGATTACATCATTTCCCCCTTTAATTTTTTTCTCCTGCCCCTCTCAGGTGTTTAACTTTCAACTCCTCCAATCCCCCCTCTCAAACTTTTTTCTTCTTTTTGTTGTTGTTACATGTGTTCATTTGCACAGATACAACTGTCTGAGTTCATTTTGTTAGTTGTGTGTATATGGCTTTAGGGCTGACCACTTTGTACTAGATAACCAATAAGGGGGTGCATCCCTGTGAGAGGCTAATGCTTCCCTTCTCAGTGGTTATTAGTTGCCTTTAGTTCTTTCTCTAGGGGTGCAACACCATGAAATGTTTCCACTTTCATATTAGTATTGCCATGGTTCTGTTCTTGCTTATGCAGCCATTTCTAGGAGAAACGGTTTCACAGTAGACTTCCTGGGATTCCAGCTCTTCCCATTTTTTCTCCCTTCTGTGTTCCCTGGCCACAGATGCAGGAGCTATGATTTACATGTATGAATTAGGGCTGGGCTCCCTATATTGATTTCTGCATTGTGTCCAGTTGTGGTTTTCTTTAATGGTCTCTGTTTGCTGTGAAGAGAGGTTCCTTGATTGGGAGCAGGAGATAGCTACACCTATGAATGGGTATAAGATTTAGAATGTAGTAAGAAATTATGCTGGTCCAGCAAAGTGGTAGTAGCAGAATTTATCTCAGATCCATGACCTTACTAGCCCAAGAAAGCTGGCTACATTTATAGTACCAGGCATAGTTTCTCACCTGCTGAGTGAGTCTTAAGTCCAATTAAGCATTGGTTCCTCCAACAATATGTGAGTGACACTATTGCACCTTCACAGATATCTTACCATACTGTAGGTCATCGTTGTGCTTCATAAATGTCATAGCTTTGTAGCTTTTTCCCCTTTGCCAGCTTGCATAGCATTTTCAGGTGTCATGGAAGGTAGATTGCAGAAAAGAGGCTTTCAGGTCATTTCCTGGGTCCTGAGTATGGGGTCGTCAGCAACCTCTGAGAGGCAACCAAGGGCTACATGTCACTTAACTACCATAACAACCCATTCTAAAGGATACTTCTTATACTTGGCACTGGTTTTTAGTTCTTGTAGAGAGTATTGTCATAAGTGCAATTGTCATAACTGCCTTTAAGATATATTTACCTAACTACAGATAAACATATATGTGTGTGTGTAGACAGACAGGCTCATTTATTGTATTTAGTTTTTTGGTTAATATAAAATGACTCCTTGAGGCTTTTTAAAACAATCTTGGTAGTATCTGTCCCTCTTCCCTCCTTCTGTATTGACTTCCCTCCCTCCCCTGCTGGTTAATTTTTTTTATCACCTTGACACAGTTGGGCCTATAGCCTAGTATGTGAAGCTTTTTTTTTTTAAATGCTTGATGTGGGGGGGCCAGACTGCTATAAGTGGTGCCACCCCCGGGACAGGTAGATCAGAGTTCTACAAGAAAACAGCTGAGTCAGTCGTGAGGAGCAAGCCAGTAAGCAGCACCCCTTCATGGCCTCTGCTTCGGTTCCTGCCTCCCAGTTCCTACACGGACTTCCACTCACTAAGAACTGTAAGCTATGAGATGAGATAAACTTTCTCCTCCCCAAGCTGATGTTCTCATGTTTTATCATAGCAAGTCCTCTCCCATTTTTTCTGCTTCCCGCTTCATGTCACCTGTACCCTGCTATTCCCTTCTCAAACTCCTCCTTTCCTACCGATGGTCCCTTTACATTTTTCCAGTTTTTACTGCTGCTACATGTTGTAGAAGTCATGTGTAAAGACATGGGGCTAGGAACTGCAAGTGAGGTGTTTGTTTTTCTGGATCTGAGTTACCCCATTCAATATAATTTTTTTTCTAGTTCCATTCATTTCCTTGCAAATTTCACAGTTTTCTTTTTATTTATACATTGTATATTTAGGCTGTTTTATTTCATGGCTGTGAACGGTGGGGTAGGATGATGAATCAGTGGGCATATGCCACAGAGTGGTATAGCTGGGTCATATGCTAGATTTATTTTTAGTTTTTTGAAGATTCTTTGTACTTTTTCCAGGGTGTCTGCACCAATTTGCATTCCCACCAACAGTGAATGAATATTCCTCTTTCATCACAACCTCACCACCGTTTGTATCAGTTGGTTTTTTATCTTAGCCATTATGACTGGGGTGAGATTATTCATATAAGCTGTGCTTTCTTTGTGTCTCAAATGTGAATTACAGTAGCAGCTACTATATGGAGTTTCCCGTAGCATTAATAAAGTAACATCAGCAAACACAGTTCTTCTCTGCTGAGCTCAGTGTGGCATACCTGGACTCCAGCTCGATCACGTGGATTCAGTGGTTGGATCTGGGGCCGCCATTTCATAGCCTGAAAGCACAGCTACGAATTATCTCTGAATCTATATGATTAAGCCACAGTTAGTTCTGTATGACAGGGAAATTTGTTTGTTAGAGACACTGAGATGGGTTTTCTGCAGTTTTATGTAGTTGCTTACCATTTTCATTCCAGCCACCACAACTCAAGCCACTCAGCAGACACGGGTTGTCGCAAGTTAAACCTCCATTGAAGGAAGAAAAGCAGCAATTTATGGTGCACATGTATGGGCACCTGCGGTATGTCTGTGTGTCTGTCTGTCTGTGTCTGTGTTTCTGTGTGTATATCTCTCTGTGTGTCTATGTGTCTGTGTGTATGTGTCTGTGTGTGTGTCTCTGTGTGTATATATCTCTGTGTGTCTGTGTGTATCTGTCTATGTGTCTGTCTGCCTACGTGTGTGTCTTTGTACTTATGTATGTCTGTGTGTCTATGTGTGTGTGAGTCTCTATGTATGTGCATCTCTGTATATGTGTGTCTCTGTGCATTTGTCTGTCTATGTGTGTATTGAGTCTCTCTCTCTCTCTCTCTCTCTCTCTCTCTCTCTGTGTGTGTGTGTGTGTGTGTGTGTGTGTGTGTGCATGCTCAGGCCCACGTGACAGTTCAAGCTGATTGTTCTTAAGCCAGTTCTGTGGCTAGCTATTGGGAAAGATCACTCAGGACTTTTCTTCTTTGCACATAAGGAAGTAAAACGCAGCAGGTGTTTCTGGCTGCCTAGCAGTGATGTGGGGCCTCTGCCACCACACCTCCTGTGTGCTAGTTTCCTAAGCTGAAGGAGAATTCATGCTGGTTGGAGGCACAGCCACAGCAAAATCAGGCAGTGCTGGTGTGACCCATCCTGTTAAAAGGCCTGGAGGCCGGAGAAGGGAAAGGGAAACCCAGGCACAGGGCATGGGGTAAGGGCTAAAGCCAGAAAATATTCAAAGTGTGACCTGTAATCTGAAGCCAGATCAAAAGCTCTGGGGTGGTAGCTCACACCAGCCTTCCCAGGCCCTGGGGACATACAAGCCCAGTTGGAAGACCTCCAGGTCTCCCTCAGAGCCTGAGAACCTGCAGGCACAAGTCAGAGGGGAGAACCGTCATGGCCCAACCCCCAGGGAAAGGGTTGACACAAGGTAGGAGCAGCACGCTTCAGCAGGTGGACAAAGGGAAGACCCATCTCTCCAGGCCACTCAGCAGTCTCTCTCTGCCTGGTGTGTGCCCTGGCACCCAGGTAGTGTGGTGTGGGTGGGCTGTCTGTGGTTGGCAGCGGCTATGCCTGCACAGGTGGTCGCCCTGAGGCACACAAAGGCAAGAAGCTGCCAACACCCTCCGCCCCCGCACCACCCCAGGATCCAAGGGCTTCTAGAGAGAAGTGTTTCCTCCGCTGCATGAGAGGGGGTGAGGGAAGGAAGGCTTTGCTCTGGCATAGTGGGAAGGTAGGGAGGACTCCAACTTTTTCCCTGAGCTTTGATCACCTCAACTGAACATAGGAAAAGTACTTCCAGCTGAACAGAGTTGGAATGTCAGGAGCCCTCTAGGATGGGGAAACCTTTGGTTTGGGTCTGAGTGGTAAGACCTGGGGTAGATGCGTGAGCTGCACTGGCTGTGTTGTGAAGCTGGACACATTATCATGTGTGGACAAGACTAATCTGAGAAACGGCTGGGCCAGGCCCATCCAGTGAGGCTGAAGGACCCACCAATTGCAGCTTATTCCTTCATTGTCAGTACTGGAGGTTGGACTGAAGTTTTGGCTCTGACTCCAGTTGCAAAAATGGAAGTCATTCTTTCCCTGTCTCCCCTGGCCCCCAATATCTCATTGGAGAAAGAGCCAGGAGTGAAGAAAGCAAGAGAGAGCTGAGAACACATTCCCTATCAGACACTGGGCAGAGGGCTGTGCACGGCTTACACAGAGATGGAGGGTAGACAAGGGTCCCCACCCAGACTTGATCATTCCACCTTCCTGATAATCCGGGCATCCTGGCTGTAAGAGCAACAGCTGAACGTTCAGGGCACTTGAGGGAAGAGCAGCAGCTCAGGGATGGTGGGCAGTGACCCTGACAGCCAACAGTCAGCCTACACGGTGTTAGGAAGGTGTATTCAGCTACAGTCTGCTCCTGCCCAGGGTGGGCAAAACCTGTCAGAATCAACCAGAGAGAGTTAGGTCTGCATAGCCCACAAACCTGAACCGCTCTTAATTAGAAGCCCACTCTCCCACCCTCGAAGGCTTCCCACCAGGACTGCCTGTAGAAGCACCTCAGGGGAAAACTCAGAGCAACCTAATGCCATGAATTGAGAACTGTATTTAAGTCACTGCATTGCATTGCACTGAGCCCTGAGTAGCTCCACGGTGTGTGCAGTGTGGGGAGTGCAAGCAGGGGTTTCCAGCCAAGGCCTACACAACAAACAAACAAACAAACAAACAGAAACAAAAACAAACGCTGGTGTCCTCAGACCGAACCTTGCCACGTGCTGCAGAACTGAGAGCTTGATAAGCAGTTGGGTTGGTCCATAAGCCCACCAATTAAGCAAACATGTAGAATGAGCAAGGCCCTTAGCTGGCAAAATCAAGTGTTGGTATAGGACAATAAAGAAACTGGTCCAAGTTTGATAACCACAATGGATCAAAACTTTCCCAGAAACAGAAAGAGAGAGAGAGAGAGAGAGAGAGAGAGAGAGAGAGAGACTGTGTGTGTATGAATACACACTCACAAAAAAATCAACTTGCATTGCATATCTCCAAGCTAGAATGTATACCTAGCAGACTACCACCTCACTAGGACTTTTTGTCCTCATCTTGGCCATGAAGCCATGGGCTCACTGTCTCTAAGATCACCAGCAGCAGCTCTCTGCTCTGACCACTTTACAATAAGTAGAAGAATATCAGCAAGATCATTGGAGCTCCAAGGAAACTGAGCCACAAAAGAAGTGAAAACACAGAGCAGGTGAGAGCAATCGGCAATGTTCTCTGTCATCCTCCACCTTTCAGTTTAGGTTCCAAGGCTACAGCTGACTGAGGCTGCTAAGTCTTTGGGATCTTCAAAGACAGCAAGAAAGAACAGAGCCCCAGGAGGCTGATGGGATAAGCATGCTTCCAGATGTCTGTGAGGGCTTGATTGTGTAATCAATCATTATCTATGCCACAGTAAGACAGATGATTGCCTTGAAAGCAGGAAGTTGTGTGTGTGTGTGTGTTGTATGAAGATTTCCTCCCATAGAAACCTTCAGGATATTAATGAGAGATTATTTTAAGACCGGATGCTAAAAGGGAGATGAAACAACAGGATGTTCTAAGAGGAGATGAAACGTGTCTATCCTGCAGGGAACTCCTTAAGAGGGGGAGTAAACAACTCAATGGCTTCAGAAAGTTCCCAAAACTGGGGATTTGTGGTTTGAATGAAAATGTCCCTCGTAGGCTTACAGGGAGTGGCAGGAGGTGTGGCCTTGTTGGAGGAAGTGAGTCACTGGGAGCAGGCTTTGAGGCATCAGAAGCTCCAGCCAGACCTAGTTGCTCACTGTCTGTTCCTGCTGTCTGTGGATCTGGATGTAGAACTCTCAGCTTCTCCACCATGTCTGCCTGAGTCCACCATGCTTCCCTCCACAATGACAGTGGACTAAACCTCTGAACTGTAAGCCAGTCCCAAGTAAATGCTTTCCTTTATAAGAGTTGTTATGGTCATAGTGTCTCTTCACAGCAGTAAGACACCTAAGACACTCTCTTGACCCCCAAGCATACATAAGCAGCAAGGACTGCTAAGAGACAAGCAAAATGCCTGAAAAAATCAGAGGCCGGCAGAGCTGCCTGGAAGAGGCTCAGACAATCTGAGCCACCTGGAAAGAACACTCTCCAGCCTCTTGTGCTATCTGCAGACTATGCATTATGCCCTAGGTTTCCAGGCTTCATGAGCTGTCACTCACACTGAGGTGATCTTTTCAGTGATGCAGCTTTCAGTAATTTCTGATCCTTTTAATAACCCTTCACTCAAACCCCTGTAGGTAACCCCAGTAAAACACACTGGTTCACCAGGTTGAACTTCCATGGTATCCTTACTTTAATCTGTTGTTGGGTCCCTATCTGGAGTGAATAGACCTTGTAAAAGTATCATAAAACCATGTACATGTGTATATGTATGCATTTATGTATGTTTGTGTTTGTGCGTGTGTGTGTGTGTGTGTGTGTATATATGAGTGTGTATGTGTATATGAATGTTTGTATGTAGTATGTGTGCAGTTGGTGTGTTCATGTTTGCTGTATATGTATTGTGTGTCTGTTTGTAGTTGTATGTGTGGTGTGTCTGTATTTGTGTGTGTATTGTGTATATATTTGTGCACGTGTGTAGCAGCTACTATCTGAGCAGTAGATAAGCTTGTTTCTTTAGTTTTTTTGTTTGTTTGTTTGTTTGTTTCATAAGAATGAGGAAAATTTGAAGAACCATGTTCCTGGAAGAATGCTTAATATGCTAAAAGTAAATATCTATTCCAGTATCTTTGGGCATGCTCGAATTTTAAATCATTTTTATCTATATTTTTTCCTTTTTCTAGTTTTTTATGATGAGCATATGAACTATTGCCACAGAACATTACATTTACTGATGCATACATTACATTTGCAATACAATTTTAATCTTGGAGCTGTTCCCAAAATCTGAGGTGGCCAAGGGTCCGAGGAAAAAAACTATCACTTGAGGGGCCTGGAGAAACTGAGGCCCAGGGTGACTAATATAGGTCATTCTGGGCTGCACCTACCTCACACTGCACATTTACTCATTGAATCAGCCACTGAGGGAGCAACCTACACTTGAGACATGAGATCAAGACTGCCATGTCCAGTACACAAGCTAAATCAGCTAGATCTTTACAGTCTAGAAAATGTCATGCAGTGTATTCACAGGGTCTCAGAAGGCACAAAGACACAGCAAGGGTGGGAAGGGAAGTGGAGAAGTAAGGCAGCTCCATGGGTCCCAACTCTCTCCTCTTGTTTAGTAAGAAGGAAAGCCGCAGCACATGGTAGAAGACCTGCCAATATGCAGTTCCTCATGCGTTTGTCTAAAAGTGTTCAAAGCAAGCATTGGCTACATAGCACGTTCACAGCCAGCCTGGGCTATCTCTGTCTCAGAGAGAGGTAACCGGACAGTCTCTGACAGGAAATACATACATGAAGCTCACTCATAGTCAAATGTCCATTCTCCAGCCCAAGTTGGGTGAAGGAAGAATTGGAGTGTTTTCTCTGGAGTGTGACTCTGGCTCCTCCACTGGCATCCCATTCTTACCATCTGACACGTTCCACTATTGTGAATACAGCTCATAGGAGACTATAAAAACCAAAGGTTTGATGTCAGCTCGATTCCTTCCACACCTGACTGGTTATATTATCACAGAAGGGCCTGGTCCCAACTCTCCATAGAAACAGCACCCCACAGGAATATGAAGATGGCTTTGCCCTTCAACTCTACAATCTGCTCACTGCTTGTGAGTACATAATATTTATTAGATAGCTGTTATCCTACTGTAAATGTCAGAGTCAAGGACAAAGCTGTCATCCATCATTGAGACCCATTAGATATAATTTGTGGCATTACATTGTCATTTACATCACTGAGAATGTGGAAACCTAATACTCTTTACATTAATCACATGGCACCAGAAATCAAATTCATCAAATGCTGGTTCCATTCTTGGAAAACAAATGATGGAAGCTTATAGCATGAGCCAGTGAATTTATAAGAGGCATTGGAGAGGATTAATTAGATGTCATTACCATAATGAGGTTCTCTCATGTGAGGCCTGTAAGAAGAAAATGAACATCTACAAATGTCTTGCCTCAAACCTCAAAAAGCCTAAATAGTAATAAAAAAATCATTTCAAAAGATAACTGGGTAAAATTAAGCGCACTTGAGGAAGCACTTGGTTTCTAATGAAAAGATAAGGAATAGATTAAACCCAGCAGATGGAAAACAAAACAGGCAATTTTATTTCTACCTCTCAGTCTTCCTCCCACAGTAACACTCAAGGTCAGTACTGAATTGTTACCCATTTTCAGCCAGAGTCTTCCCCTGCACTCAGGAAACACCACCAAGTACTCAAAGGGCATGGTCTGTCCTTCCATCCAATGGTGTCTATCCAGATGTGTGCCAGGCAGCGTGCACAGCAAGGTGGGGGAGAGTGGAGGAGGTCACACACGGGTATATGACTTGTCTCGACTTGTTTACCCTGATTTTTGGGCTCTATGTGCTATATTGTATGAATTAGAAAATGTACACAGGTCCACGCTGCCCTGGGAAGGAGAGAGCTAAAGTCGACCTGCTTTTGAAACCCACGATGGGCAAATTGCCTCAGTTAGTCACAGGGTCTGAAAATAATAAGGGGGATCTCCTTTAAGATGTTTGCCTATGGATCCTAAATACCCCAGGCTCCCGGGGGGGGGGGGGTTGTTTTGGGCTAGCCCACAAGTTTGATCATTGGGAAAGAAGGCTAAAATGAGGCCATGCAAGCTGGGGATGCTGGGGCTCTTATCCACAAACATGCTTTAAAGAGCTGCACAGAGAGTGGCCTTGACTTTGGTCCATGTATAAGGTCCTCTGACAGTTTCAAAGTGCTTAGCTTTCTCCTGGAACTAGTCCTGGACCTTGGGTTACCTCTGCACTAGACATAACCTTGGTACATATGACAGAGCTCAATAGAGATGGGCAATGTTGCAAAAGATGACCAAAGCGGGAGAGGTAGGAGGGGACACACTCTTTGGGTTGCAAGCAGATAGAAGGAGCCACCTGGTTACTGATCTGAGCTAGCAAAGCAGAGCACACCTTCCTGTGACAAGCTACGTAAAGCAGGTTAACGCGTACACACAGTTGGTAAGGGTATCAGAAGCCTGAGACAAATAACAAGCCAAGCCACAAAGGTCAGAAAGCTGCCTTGTGTGAAAGGAGCATCTTCTGAATGGCCCCACTCATGCGACAGCTGACGATCCTCACAGGTAATCCACGCTGGAGTTATCACCCTTACAACACAATGTGTGGGGCTTTTGCCTTGAAATATATCCTATTTCTCAAGTCCTGTAACAGAATCGGGTCACTCTTCCCTTGCTCGGGATGTTCCTTTTCCTGGCACATTCTATTTATTCTTGAGGACAAGGAAGCAGAGCGAAGAACTGCGTTGGTCTAGGGTCACTTGGAGAACTGTCTTCCATGACTCTCCTGTGGTAGCATCATGATGAGTTTCCCCTGTGTCCCTGAAGTTTCTGTGCCTTGCTTCCCAGAGATTTTAATATGGTTGGAGGGGTTTTAGCACATACAAGGAGGTCACCGCGAAAGAGAGTTGTGAAAGGGAGATACAGCAAGGAAGGAAGCTCCGTAATGCCCACGTGAGGTTGGCTTTGAGAGGGTGATGGGTTGAGATACTGTATGGGTGTTACCTACATGTATGTTTGTGCACCACATGTGTGCAGTGCCCCCAGAAGCCAGAAGAGGGCATCAGATCCCATGGAACTGGAATTGTGAGCTATCATATGAGTGCTTGGAATCAAATATGTGGGTGGGTCCTCAGGAAGAGCATCCAGTGATGTTAACAGCTGAGCCATCTCCCCAGCCCCAAGGATGATTGCAAAACACATTCCTTTACTTTCATCAGAATTCTAAGACAAAATCTTTGTGGACCTTGTCAGGTGCTAACTAAACAAATGTCTAGATTATTCGGTATTGAGAAGGGGCTTCAAATAAAATTACATCAGTGAGGGTGGGTTGGAATTCAGTGCTTGGGGGATAATATGCTTGAGTCTGATAAATTATCTCCTTTGGAAGGACACCTAATAGAGCTATAGAGTGGCCCAAGGAGGGGGCAACCAAGCAGGGGAAGCACAACTCCGTGTCTGAGGTAGTCTTGCTTCTCTATGGGAAAGAACAAGGCCTGGTGAGAAATGCTGCTTGGGGAGGGGAAGGGGAAGCAAGGAGAGGGGAGGTAGGTCATTAGTGTTCCTTAGCTAGTAGCCAGGCTGGGTACAGTGGACACTAACTGGATGATTCCTAAACAAGAACTGACCAGAACTGAGGGGCCTTGGAAAAGCTCTACCCATCTTTGCAGGTACCATAGGAGGATCCTGGTCATGCTGCACCCTGCTCTGTCTACTTATCAGCTGGGTCCCAGAAGTGGCAGACAAAAGAACCATAACACCTGCTCTGCAAGAATGCTGGCCAGAGCCTAGATCTGAGAGCTCAGAATTAACCAGGCAGAGAGGTGCTGGCCCCTGCCCATCACAGCCTTACCCCAGTTTAAGGCAGTGATAGAGCCAACGACAAGAGAGAAACAATGCTGTGATGTGCTTCTTTCGATATGCATTTGCTTTTATTCAAAGAGGGACGGGAATTCTTGGGACAGCAGGACACCAACGCCAGTGATCACTGTTCAGTATGTGAAAGAACCAAGAGGCGAGCACACATCCATTTCAGCAGCCTGTGTACATCTTCCCTGCTGTCTATTAAACACTGGTTATTTGATAAGTGCCTCAAACCTTTTAAAAGACCACAGGCCTTCATGATTTGCTAGAAAGTGACTGGGGACAGGAGTCTAATCCCTCAAGTAACTCTAAGATCATAGGCCTAGAGACAAACATCTTGGAGCACTGAAGGATCTGAGAAGAAAGAGGCCCAGCCATTTCCAAGCTGCCCACTCGCCAGCGTTATTTCATCTGCTTATGAATTTTGGTCATCAAAAGAAAGGAAGAAAAGAAAAATCACAAATGTTGTATTGAACAAGTATAAAGAAAGAAAAAGGCAAGACAATGCAGCCACTCCTAATGAGATCTGATAGACTAGGATCAGAAGGAAGGAGAGGAAGACCTCCCCTATCAGTGGACTTGGGGAGGGGCATACGTGGAGAAGGGGGAGGGAAGTTAGGATTGGGAGGGGAAAAGGGAGGTGTTTATGGGGGGATACAAAGTGAATAAAGTGTAATTAATAAAAATTAAAATAAAAAATATTTTAAAAAAGAAAGAAAAAGGCATTGCTATCTTATCTAAATGGCTGCTGTTTTTCTCTTTTAACTTGAAATACACACACACTTTTAATACGGTGCTTGAAACAAGGTCTCACCATGACTTTCTCCTCACCTACACTTTGATTTTTTGTTTTTGTTTTTGAGATACAGTTCTTCATAATTCAAGTTGTCCTTGAACTCATTATGTAACTGTGGCTAGCCTTGAACTCGTGACCTCCAGCTTCTACCTCCCAAATACAGGCATACACCACTATGTCCAAGTAATAAAACTTTTCTTCTCCAACTTACTCACTATAGTATATTTTATACTGCAAACATGATCCTTTTAAAGTAAAATAGTAGCTGGTCCAAAAAATATCATACCAGACTGCTGATGGGAATTGTAAGACTGAAGAAGCAGAAAACTCATTTTTCAGGTTCATTAACTTGTCTTGTATTTCCACAGTCTAGATACAGAACTAGTCATGAGATGGACCACTTGTTCCTGCTCTGGAAATGTCAATTTTTGTGTTCAGTCTCCAGCACAGACCTTCAAAAGAAAGGCTGAAGACCGATTTTTAACAGCTGTCTCGCAGGGTGTCCATAGCATGAAGAACAGTAGCCTCTAAAGGGCCACATTCCAAAAATGATTGATTTTGCTTTTTACAATAATTAAAAAGAAATGGAAAGGGGAATATGAATGGTCTCCAAATCAGAATGGTCTGAAAAATAATTTTGGAGGCTTCCTGCGAACTCCTTGCATCAATTGCAATGGAGTCCCAGGCCAGGATGCATTAGTATCGTGCCCTGGGGAGGGCCAGCTGGCTGCAGCAGGCCCAGGGCACCACTCTGTCAGAGTACAATGTAGATAAAGACTTTGGACTCCATGTTCTCGCAGCTGCTGCAACTAATTTTCCAGGACAGTGCCAAATAATTGCCAAGGATGATTAAATTTAAGGTCCCCTTGGCATTCTAAGTTATGTCTTTGGGAAGAGAATTGATCTAATATTTAATACTCAAGATATGATTAAGCCCTGGAAAGTAAATAAATAAATCATGCCTGGGGTGAGAAAGCAGATATAGTCAGCTGTAACCATTACATTTAGAAAAATTAGATTACCAAGAACTTCCAAGTTTCTTCATCAAATTGCTTTTTCTCTGTGCAGATTTTCCAGCTCTGTTGCATTTCAGTGGATATGAACTGCTGTCTGGGATGATGGTGTGTCTTTAGACTTACCGGCAGAACAGGTGCACGTTATCAGCTATATTCGGCCCCGACCCTGGCTAGATTACTAGATTCAGGACAGACATCTCCAAGACCATCAGTGAGAAGCCCTGGAAGAACAGAGAACCAGCTCCAGCCCTGCCAGATCCCTGCAAGGACATCATTCTTCCCACCCTTGGAGCTGTTCGTTTGCATCTCAGAGATGTATGTTTGGTAGACCTCTACTACCTGAGGGCGGCTTTTGCCTCCCTGAGTCTCCAGCTTCCAGTGTCCCCCAAGGGACTTGACTGGAGCACATGAAGAAGTACACTGTGGGCGGGTCCTGCGCATCAACCTGGCCTCAGAACTGCGGGTCCGGGCAGTGTTGGAGGCCAGTGTGTGGCCGCTCACTTCCAGGGTTCCTCAGCTACCAGACTGCAAGCAGGAGCCCCATCTCCTAGCAGGGGAGATCCTCACAGCTTGCTCCATTTTAAATAATAGAAAGCTATACTCCTCTTCATAAAACACTTTCGCCTAATTAAATACTAGATTAAAAAGAGAGAGAGAGAGCAAAGAACTCAGCCATCATCTCACCACCCAGAACAAAGGCCAGCTTGGACTTTGTTTCCAAGTAAGTGGATCAGGCACGTCATCCTGAGGTCTGTGAAACACTGTCATTCTCCAAATGCTGACACCTTGTCGGGTCCCCCGTACCTGCTAGAGGAGGGGCCAAGTATAAGAATGTCCACTGAGGAGTGTGTGCTTGATTTGGGAAAAGGGTCTGTGCTGGCCTGACACATAAACTAGAGTTATCTGAAAGCAGGAATCCTAAACTGAGAAAATGCCTCCTTAAGATCAGCCCTGAAGATACCTGATAAAACAGGGTCAGATGAAAGGGGAGGAGGTCCTCCCCTATCAGTGGACTTGGAAAGGGGCAGGGAGGAGACCAGGGAGGGAGTGTGGGGTTGGGGAGGGAATGAGGGAGCGGGATACAGCTGGGACACAGAGTTAACAAAATGTAACTAAAAAGAAAAAATAATAATAATAAAAAATTTAAAAAAAAAGATCTGACTATAAGGCATTTTCTCAATTAGTGATTGATGGGGGAGGGCCACACCCATCGTAGGCAGTGCCATCCAGGTCTGAGGTCCTGGGTTCTATGAGAAAGCAAGTTTAACAAGCCATGGGACAAATCAGTGAGCAGCGCGCCTCCTCCAGGTTCCTGCTGTGTCTGAGTTCCTGTCCTGACTTCGAGGACGAGGACAAACAGTGACAAAGCAGTGTAAGCCAAATAAACCCTTTCCTCCCCAACTTGCTTTTTGGTCATAGTGTTTCATCTAGCACTAGAAAGCCAAACTAAGATATGGTCCCCAGATGCACAGCAGCCCAGCTCTTTAGATGCCATACTGTATCCACTGAGTGGGAAATAAGCCCTTTAATAAGCATAGAAAACTGCTAGTGCCTGCACTGAGTTCCTGGTACAGCACCCTGCCTCCCACAAAGTGGTCAGCAAAGAGCCCAGCCAAAGATGGAGCCTGCAACCCACCTCACACCTGACCAGTCTCTTTTTATTCCCCTCTAGAGTAACTCTCCTCTGATTTAGCCCTCATAGGAGACGAGTTAAGGAGGAACACTAAGAAATGTGTATCTATCCATCTAATATTCATTAACACTAGTAATAAATTAGTAAAGTGGTTTATTTAATATTTGTAAGAAATCAGTTGTGTTGACTATGAAAGCAAACTGTTTGGTAACCTTTACTTTTTCAGCAACAATCAGTTGTCTCTAGATCATTTGTTTGTTTTGATATAGGGTTTCTCTGTGTAGCCTTAACTGACCTGGAACTAACCATGTTGACCAGGCTGGCCTCAAACTCACAAAGATCCTCCTGCCTCTGCCTCCCAAGTGTGCCTGGCTAATTTCTAGATTACTTATGCTACTTAAATACTAAGTCTGTAGTTGTTAAACTATATACTTCAAGAAACAATTGCAAGGAACTGTGTGCCTGTGTGTTCAATACAGAAGAATTTTTTTCTACAAAATTCAGAACCCTGGACAGGAAAAATCACTGTCCCCCAAACACAAACCTGGGACTGGAAAGGTACAAAACAACAAACCTTCATTGATTTTTATTCTACCACTTTATGCTTTGTGATGGAAAACTCCATTTTAACATCTCAAAGCAGAAGATGACAAATTTATAAGCACTAAGATTTATCATTTTTATTTTTCAAATTTTCTATTTTAATTAAACAATAATGAGATAAAATGTCACGAGTTTCCTCCTTTTGTTTATTTGGTATAAAAAATTTTGCTTTTTAAAAGTATGCGATGGTCCTCTAACTGCATGTCACATTTTCTTTACTAAGCTTAAAAACAGAGAGGATAGTTATAAAGCCATCCTCTCTTGTTTGCTCTTGGGCAAACATGGGCCGTTTCCTGGAGCTCAGAGGAAATCTGTAGCAAGGCTTACACTTTTATTATCTAGGTTTATTTTTATTGACATTGGCCAAACAAATGATCAATTAATTAGAATATCAAGAAATGCCTGATCACTTAGATGAATAAACTTCATAAAGTAATTCAGAAATCAAAATTTACATGCAAATGACTTATGAATTGCATGTAAACCTGGGATGCATGAATTTAGGAACCAGTCTTTCTAGCTAAACCAGTAGTTTTAGCTAGAAACCTTTGGGAGTTATAAGGACCTTTTTACTGGGGTCACATATCAGATATCCTGCATATCAGATATTTACATTATAATTCATAACAATAGCAAAATTACAGCTATGAAGTAACAATGAAATAATTTTATGGTTGGGTATTGTAATAAATGAAAGGGGTTGGGCTATATTATATTTATTATTAGCCTTAAAATTATCATGGTGGCATTGTCTAACCCACTATCACAAAAAATAAGACACAGATACCTGTTAAATTTTATAATTGCCTTATTTGCATTGGGCCAGGCAGATATTTCCACCTTACCGTTCACTTCCAGCCCCCATCCAATGCCATCAGCCTTAATCCTCCTCAGTTGGACTACCTTTCATACATAATCCCATGGTACTTGCTTTTACTCTTTGCCTGGGCCTTTGCATGGCATCCTTGGAGTCTTTTCTCCAGTGCCACGTGGTTCCTTCTCCAACTAACCCATCCTGGTGTCCTCCTTCCTCCTCTCTTCCTGTCAGTCCATCTGTCTCCCCGTGATTCTTGTGATTCTTCCGTCCTCAAAAGCCCTTGGACACACCTAGCTACCCAGGTATAGACAATTTAATGAACCAATCAGGTATAATGTTTCAGGCAAGTTTACACAAACAAGGATGGGTGTATCAGGCAGGCAGGAACCAGATATTGAGAGCCAGCAATTAGCATGAGACCAACCTTCAACAGTTGGGGCCACCACATCATGAGGAACTGAACTCTGTTAAAGGGGCACAGCATTCGGGAGGTTGAGAAGCACTGAGTTAGACAATCTCTTCGCAGGCTTCCAGCCGAGCCACGCAGACAAACGGTCTCCTGATTTACCTCTACAGTGGCTCTCTGTGAGCCTTCAAAGCAGAAAAGAGAGACCCCCTCAGTAGAAAAAGTGTTACATGAGCTCATTTGTGGAGGTCCTGCAGAGCAAACTCAGGTCATCAGGTTCAGTGGGTGACGGTCCTCTTCCAGACACTAGGTCTGTTGGTGGAGTTCTGAGGAAATAGAACAAAACAAACAATGACAAAACAAAACAAAAATTATGTTTTTAAGTCTCTTTTTTTCAGCAATACTTACTTGTGGACCAGAGACTTGGGGTGATTCTAAGCCACTCCTGATTCTGTATCTCAAGCACTTGGATAAAAACTAATTTTCACTCAGTCCTCAAGAGGCTAAGATAGTAAGCTCTGAGTTTGAGGCTATCCTAGGCTACACAGTAAAACACTGTTGATTTTTTAAAGTTATTTGAGAATGTCATACAATGTATTTTGATCATATTCACCCCAACCTCTGCCCCTAATTCTTCCATGGCTCATACCGACATCCCCTCACCAATTCTGTGTCTTTTTCTTTTAATAACCCTTTGAGGCTAGCCTTGAACTGGTGATCCTCCTGCTTCTGCCTCTTCAGTGTATCCTACCAGTGCCACCAGTACAACATGCTTAAAGCTTCTTAAGTCTAACAGTATGTCTCCATTAGGGTTTCTATTGCTGTGATAAAACACTATGACCACAAGCAACTAGCAGGAGGAAAGGGTTTATTTCATCCTATACTTCCACATCACACTTTGATGATATTGGAGGGAATATAGGAATCCAGGAACCTGGAGTCAGGAGCTGAAGCACAGGGCGTGGAGAAATGTTGTTAACTGGCTTGCTCTCCATGGCTTGGTCAGCGTGCTTTCTCATACAGCCCAGGACCACCTTGCCTAGGAGTGGTAATACCCAGATTTGGGGCCCTCCCATATTAATCATTAATCAAGAAAATGCTCCACAGGCTTGCCTACAAATTGTGCTTCTTTCTTCTTGGAGGTATCTAGGGTTATGTGACAAAAATCAACCAGCACAATTGACCCCTTGTCAACTTGACATACAAATACATCACCTTTTTTTTTCTTTTAACATTTCTCTTACATTTTTTCCTCTTATTGAAAATGGTTTTTTTTCTTACATAGTATTTCCAGATTATGGTTTCCCCTCCCCTCTATTTCTCCAAGTTCATCCCATCTTTCCTCCAGTCCAGTCCACCTATTGGCTATTCATGCTGTCTCAAACAGCAGGTACACTGCTATAGACTCCCTTTGTACACTTTGTATACTTTGTAAACTTTGTATACTTTGCAAGAAAGTGTCTAGGCTTCAGCCTGAGGAGCTCCAGCAGCAGGCCATTTCAAATTTTACCCCTGGGTGTTCCTTCTTCAGCTCTTCAGCTTCCCTGGGTGCCACCTGTTGCAGGATACTTGATTCCATTGTGAACCCCAAAATTGTGGAGTGTAAAACCCTGTTTCTTGTTTGATGTGGTTGAGCCCTATCACACACCTTTAATCTGAGAACTTTTTATTGTAAATAAGTGATTATGGAGTGGTTCACCCAGCCCTAGCACACACCTTTAATCCAAGAACTTCTGTACACAAGATTTAATAAAGTTAACCTTAGGTCAAGAGGCAAAGCAAGAAACCAGACAGGGATTAAAGAGTAGGAAGGACTTTGAGTTGAGGGATATTTAAGACAGCATGGAGAAGAAAGAGCTTTTAGCTTAAGCCCTGGCTTTAGCTTAGGCTTCAGCTCCCCAGCTCCCTGGATTTTTGGGCTTTAAGCCAGCAAGCATTTGGTCTTGAGGGGTTTTTTGTTTTGTTTTGTTTTGTTTTGTTTTGTTTTGTTTTGTTTTTCCTTTTCTTACTGGGCTGTCAGTTGAGCTAGTGAGCCTTTTGGGTTTTGTCCACCCAGATCTGAGCTGAGAAGGAAAGTCAGCTGGGAGCTCTCCTTGCCTCTTTGAGCTAGCAGGTTTTCACTCCAGCATCTGGCTCCTGAGTCTTTATTGGTAAAATAGAACGGTTGGATTTTCATTTTTGTTTTTAACAACAGCCACCCTCCCTGTAGTTCCTGAGAGGGGTGCTTGGACCTGCAGCCAGTGCTGCTGGCCTCTCTACAGCTCCAGACAGCAACAGCTTAGGACTCCAGAGCGGCTAAGGCTAAATCTCGACAGCCCTACCTGGAGAAACTGAAAAGCTAAAGCCACAGAGAAAGCAGCAGTACCTGAAGCTCCAGTTGTGGAATCTGGTCCCTCAATACAAATTCACAGTTTAGTTGAGGAAAGTTGTTTTGTTTGGCTCAGAGTTCAAGTCTGTGTAAACCCCTTGAGGCATAAGTCAATAGGTCTCTTCCCCACTTCTCTTTGTTGTAACGGCATTTCTAGCCTCTGTAGCTGTCATACAGCTCATCTCCAGCCCTTCAATAGAACTCTTTCCAGATTATGCTAATTTTAAATGAAAAGTCTGAATTGGACTTAAGACCCACTCAATAAGAGAAAAATCATGCTTGGTACTGGAAACCTAGACAACTACCCAGGGCTAGAGAAGTCATAGATCTTGGCAGGGAACCTATAACTGCTACTTTACCAAACCAATATAATCCCAAACTACATTCTAAATATTTGTACAAATATTTAGTACAAATGTACTACAAATAAGTGTAGTTCTTACCCATTATCAAAGAAACTTTTCTTTGCAACAATTGAAGACCATTACAGAAAACCTCAACCAATCAAAACTAAGAGTTGTAGAGCCCCGTCCCAACTGATACATCTACAACACAACTCCTCTACCTAAGGCTGAGGGGGGTGGGTCCTTATGGAAGAGAAGATGGAAAGGTTTTTTTATGAATTACACTTTATTCACTTTGTATCCCCCCATAAGCCCCTCCCTCCTCCCTTCCCAATTCCACCCTCCCTCCCCCTTCTTCACACATGCTCCTCCCCAAGTCCACTGATAGGGGAGGTCCTCTTCTCCTTCCTTCTGATCTTAGTCTATCAGATCACATCAAGAGGGCTGCATTGTCATCTTCTGTGGCCTGGTAAGGCTGCTCTCCCCTCAGAGGGAGGTGATCAAAGAGCAGGCCAATCAGATTATGTCAGAGGCAGTCCCTCTTCCCATTACTATGTAACCCACTTGGACACTAAACTGCCATAGGCTACATCTGTGCAGGGGTTCTAGGTTATCTCCATGCACGGTACTTGGTTGGAGTGTGAGTCTCTGGAAAGACCCCTGTGTTCAAGTTTTCTGGTTCTGTTGCTCTCCTTGTGTGGTTCCCGTCCTTTCCATATCTTACTATTTCCCACTTCTTTCATAATATTCCATGCACTCTTCCCAACAGTTGGCCATAAGAAGCAGAATCTGCTTTGATAGTCTGAAGGGCAGAGGCTTTCAGAGGCCATCTGTGGCAGGTTCCTAGGTTGTTTCCTGTTTTCTTCTTCTTCTGATGTCCATCCTCTTTGCCTTTCAGGATGGGGATTGAGCATTTTAGTCAGGGTCCTCTCTCTTGGTTAGTTTCTTTAGATGTACAGATTTTAGTAGGTTTATCTTATGTTATATGTCTATATGAGTGAGTATATACCGTGTGTCTCTTTCTGCTTCTAGGACAGCTCACTCAGGATGATCCTTTCTAGGTCCCACCATTTACCTGCAAATTTCATGATCTCCTTATTTTTCATTGCTGAGTAATACTCCATTGTGTAGATGTACCACAGTTTCTGCATCCATTCTTCAGTTGAGGGGCATCTGGGCTGTTTCTAGCTTCTGGCTATTACAAATAAAGCTACTACAAACATGGTTGAGCAAATGTCCTTATTGTGTACTTGAGCCTCTTTTGGATATATGCCTAGGAGTGGTATGGCTGGATCTTGAGGAAACATTATTCCTAGTTGTCTGAGAAAGCGCCAGATTGATTTCCAGAGTGGTTGTACAAGTTTACATTCCCACCAGCAGTGGAGGAGGGTTCCCCTTTCTCCACAACCTCTCTAGCATGTGTTGTCACTTGAGTTTTTGATCTTAGCCATTCTGATGGGTGTAAGGTGAAATCTCAGGGTTGTTTTGATTTGCATTTCCCTGATGGCTAATGACGTTGACCATTTCTTTAAGTGTTTCTCTGCCATTTGATATTCCTCTACAGAGAATTCTGTTTAGCTCTGTTCCTATTTTTTAAGGGGATTACTTGGTTTGCTGTTTTTCAGCTTCTTTAGTTCTTTATATATACTGGATATTAGTCCTCTGTCAGATAAATGGTTGGTGAAGATTCTTTCCCAATCTGTAGGCAGTTGTTTTGTTTTGATGATGGTGTCCTTTGCTTTACAGAAGCTTTTCAGTTTCATGAGGTCCCATTTATTGATTGTTGCTCTTAGAGCCTGTGCTGTTGGTGTTCTATTCAGGAAGTTGTCTCCTATGCCAATGAGTTCTAGGGTATTCCCCACATTTTTTTTTCTAACCGATTTAATGTGTCTGGTTTTATGTTGAGGTCTTTGATCCACTTGGACTTTAGTTTTGTGCTGGGTGATAGGTATGGATCTATTTGCATATTTCTACATGTGGACATCCAGTTAGACCAGCACCATTTGTTGAAGATGCTATCTTTTCTCCATTGTATGGTTTTGGCATCTTTGTCAAAGATCAGGTGTCCATAAGTGTGTGGGTTTATTTCTGGGTCTTTGTTCGATTCCATTGATCCTCCATTCTGTTTCTATGCCAGTACCATGCAGTTTTTATAACTGTTACTCTATAGTACAGCTTAAGATCAGGGATGGAGATACCTCCAGAAGATCTTTTATTGTAGAGGATTGTTTTAGCTATTCTCGGTTTCTTGTTATTCCATATGAAGTTGAGAATTTTTCTTTCAAGGTCTGTAAAGAATTGTGTTGGTAATTTGATGGGAACTGCATTGAATCTGTAGATTGCTTTTGGTAAGATGGCCATTTTTACTATGTTAATCCTGCCAAGCCATGAGCATGGGAGATCTTTCCATCTTCTGATATCTTCTTTAATTCTTTCTTCAGAGACTTGAAACTTTTTTCATACAAGTCTTTGACTTGCTTGGTTAGGGTTACTCCAAGGTACATTATGTCATTTGTGGCTATTGTGAAGGGTGTTGTTTTGCTAATTTCTTACTCAGCCCTTTTGTCTTCTGTATACAGGAGGGGTACTGATTTTTTGGAGCTAATTTTGTATCCAGCCACTTTGCTAAAGGTGTTTATCAGCTGTAGGAGTTCCCTGGTAGAGTTTTTGGGGTCATTCACGTATACTATCATATCATTTGCAAATAGTGATAATTTGACTTCTTCCTTTCCAATTTGTATCCCCTTGATCTCCTTCAACTGTCTTATTGCTCTAGCAAGGACTTCCAGCACTATGTTGAAGAGATATGGAGAGAGTGGGCAGCCTTGTCTTGTCCCTGATTTCAGTGGGATTGCTTTAAGTTTCTCTCTGTTCAGTTTGATGTTGGCTATAGGCTTGCTGTATATTGCCTTTACTATGTTTAGATATGTGCCTTGTATCCCTGATCTCTCCAATACTTTAAACATGAATGGATGTTGGATTTTTTCAAATGCTTTTTCAGCATCTAGGGAGATTATCATGTGGTTTTTTTTTTTCTTTCAGTTTGTTAATATGGTGGATCACATTGATGGATTTCCGTATACTGAACCACCCCTGCATACCTGGAATGAAGCCTACTTGGTCATAGTTGATGATATTGTTGATGTGTTCTTGGATTCAGTTGGCAAGTTTTTTGTTGAGTATTTTTGCATCAATGTTCATAAGGGAGATTGGCCTGAAATTTTCTTTCTTTGTTGGGTCTTTGTGTAGTTTAGGTACCAAGGTGACCGTGGCTTCATAGAATGAGTTTGGTAGTGTTCCATCTGTTTCTATTTTGTGGAATAGTTTCAAGAGCATTGGCATTAGCTCTTCTTTGAAGGTCTGGTGGAATTCTGTGCTGAAACCATCTGGTCCTGGGCTTTTTTTGGATGGGAGACTTTCGATGACCGCTTCTGTTTCCTTGGGGGATATAGGAATATTTAATTGATTTACCCGGTCCTGATTCAGCTTTGGTAAGTCGAATCGATCAAGAAAATTGTCCATTTCATTTAGATTTTCAAATTTTGTTGGGTATAGACTTTTGAAGTAAATCCTAATGATTGTTTGGATTTCCTCAGTGTCTGTAGTTATGTCCCCCTTTTCATTTCTGATTTTGTTGATTTGGATGGTGTTTCTCTGCCTTTTAGTTAGGTTGGCTAAGGGTTTGTCTATCTTGTTGATTTTCTCAAAGAACCAGCTCTTGGTTTCATCGATTCTTTGAACTGTTTTATTTGTTTCTAATTAATTGATTTCAGCCCTGAGTTTGATTATTTCCAGCCATCTACTCCTTTTTGGTGTGTCTGCTTCTTCTTTTTCTAGGGTTTTTAAGTGAGCCATTAAGTTGTTTGAATGAGCTGTCTCGAATTTCTTCTTGAAGGCACTTAGTGCTATGAACTTTCCTCTTAGCACTGCTTTCATTGTGTCCCACAAGTTTGGGAATGTTGTGTCTTCATTTTCATTGAGTTCTAGGAAGACTTTAATTTCTTTCTTTATTTCTTCCCTAACCCAGCTGTCATTTAGTAGCAAGTTGTTCAGTTTCCATGTGTGTGTAGGCTTTTTGCTATTTCTGTTGTTGTTGAGGTCCAGCTTTATTCCATGGTGATCAGACAGGATACAAGAAATTATTTCAGTCTTCTTGTATCTGTTGAGGCTCGCTTTGTGACGATCTATATGGTCTATTTTGGAGAAGGTTCCATGAGGTGCTGAGAAGAAGGTAAATTCTTTTGTGTTTGGGTATAAGGTTCTGTAAATGTCTGTCAGGTCCATTTGATTCATGACCTCTGTCAGAGATATTGTTTCTTTGTTTAATTTCTGTTTTGTTGACCTGTCCTTTGTTGAGAGTGGGGTGTTGAAGTCTCCCACTATTAATGTGTGGGGATCTATGTGTGGTTTAAGTTTTACCAATGTTTCTTTTACAAATGTGGGTGCTCTTGTATTTGGGGCATAGATGTTCAGTATTGTGATGTCTTTTTGTTGGAATTTTCCCTTGATGAGTATGAAGTGTCCTTCCCCATCTCTTTTGATTAATTTTGGTTGAAAGTCTATTTTATCAGATATTAGAATGGCTACTCCTGCTTGCTTCTTGGGTCCATTTGCTTGGAAAGTTGTCTTCCAACCCTTTACCCTCAGGTAATGTCTATGTTTGTGACATAGGTGTGTTTCTTGTATGCAACAGATTGCTGGGTTTTGTTTACCCATCCATTCTGTTAGTCTGTGTCTTTTTATTGGAGAATTGAGTCCATTGATGTTGAGAGAGATTAATGACCAGTGGCTGTTAGATCCTTTGATTTTGATATTGGCTGTGGTCATAAGGTTGTGTGCTTGGTTGCTTTCTGTTTTGCTGTAGTGAGGTTAATTATTTCCTGTGTTTTCTTAAAAGTAGCTAGTTTTCTTGGGTTGTATTTTTCCTTCTAGTGTCTTCTGTAACGCTGGATTTGTGTGTAGGTATTGTTGAAATTTGATTTTGTCATTGAATATCTTGTTTTCTCTGTCTATGAGGACTGAGAGTTTTGCTGGGTATAGTAGCCTGGGCTGATATCTGTGTTCTCTTAGGGTCTGCATGATATCTGTCCAGGCCCTTCTGGCTTTCATAGTCTCTGTTGAAAAGTCAGGTGTGATTCTAATGGGTTTGCCATTATATGTTACTTGGCCTTTTTCCCTTGCAGCTTTTAGTATTTTTTTTCTTTGTTCTGTATACTTACTGTTTTGATTATTATGTGGCAGGAGGATTTTCTTTTCCAGTGTAATTTATTGGGTGTTCTGTATGCCTCTTGTATTCTTATTCACCTCTCCTTTAAGTTGGGGAAATTTTCTTCAATGATTTTGTTGAAAATATTTTCTGGTCCTTGGAGCAGGGAATCTTCTTTTTCCTCTACTCCTACTATTCTTAGGTTTTGTCTTTTTATGTTGTCTTGAATTTCTTGGACGGTTTGTGTCAGGAATTTTTTAGATTTAACATCTTCTTTGACAGATACATCTATTTCTTCCATTGTATCTTCCACACCTGAGATTCTTTCTTCCATCTCTTGTAGTCTATTGGTTATGCTAACCTCTGTAGTTTCTGTTTTCTTCCCAAAGTTCTTTCTCTCCACAATTTCCTCCATTTGTGTTTTCTTTAAGTTTTCCAATTCTATCTTCAGGTCTTGAGCCATTTTGTTGATTTCCTTCACCTGTCTGACTGTATTTTCCTGTTTTTCCATCAATTCCTTCAGCTGTTTGTTTGAACAATCTTCTGTTTCTTTTATTTCATTCAATGATTTAAGCATTTCCTCTCTATAGGCCACAAACTGTTTGGCTGCAACTTCCTCTATTTCTTTATGGATGGCCATAAACTGTTTGTTTTATCTTCCTCAATTTCTTTTCACATTTTATTTGTTTCCTCTGTTATCCTCTTCATGATCATAGATGTTAGGTCATCTTCTTGAATTTCAATTATGCTGGGGTGTCTAGGGTTACTTGCCCCTGGATAACTGGGTTCTGGAGACTCCATTTGCTCTGGCTTTTGTTGGTTGAACTTTTACGCTGGCCTCTACCCATCGGGTTATCTTAGGTGTTTGGAGTTGGTTTCTGGTGGTTCCTGGAATCCTGTGGCAGAGAATCCCTTTGGCAGGAAGATGGTCTTTCCTGAAGGAAGCCTTCTCAGCTTTTTGGGTATAGTCACTGGATGGCTGGTGTTTTTCAGGAGTTGCCGCTGCTCACCTTAGGCATAGAGACTTGAATGGTAACTGTGGTCCTTGTTAGTCGAGAGGGCTCTCCTCTCACCAGAAGTCCTGAAGACAGCTGCCCTGTTTCTTGCTGTGAATTTAGTGATCTGCTGCTGTAACCTGTGTGTCCCATGGTTTGGTTGGTTTTGTTAGGGATAACTGGTTGTCCCTTGGAGCAGTATCTGGAGGTTGATCTTGGGGATCCCGGGCTTTTGTAAGTCTGAGGTTGGGGCTCTGTGCTCCAGTACCCAACCAGTAATCTGTGGCAGGTGAGTACTGCTCTCCTGGTAACAGCAGGCTATCTGGTACACAGCAGGTACCTGGTTTGGGTTAGTCTGCGCGATCTTTTCTGGGGATATACTAGGGGGTCTAACTCCGTCCCCTTTGCTTCGTTCCCTGTGAGGATTTCTCCAGACAGTGACTCCAAGTCTCTGGTGTCCTGGGGCGCACAGTTCTGTCTGTGAGGAATAGTTGGTACAAAGCAGGTCTCTGGGCTGGTGGCACGCATGCCTGCCTGCTGGTCTGCAGGAGCTGGGTGCCCAACTACTCTCTGTGCTTCCGGCTTGGGCCCAGTTCAGTGATGGGGCTTGTACCCGCCGGTTTGCGAGACCTTCCCCTGGCAAAGCCTGGGTGGTCCAAGTCAGCACTGTTTCCTTCCTTCCCTGTGGGTCCCTCTCCCGACAGGAACTCCCAGATTCTGTTGCACTGGGGCAAGCAGTTTCGTCTGTGCCAGGGAGCTGGGCATGCAGCCCCTCTCCACGCTGGCGCTGGCACCTGGCTCCCAGTTCAGTGATGGTGGCTCATACCCGCTGGTCTGTGAGAGACTTTCCCTAGGTAAAGCCTGGGTGTTCCAAGTCAGTACCGTTTCCTTCCTTCTCTGTGGGGCCTCTCCCGACAGGTACTCCCAGTCTGTATTGCACTAAGGTCCACAGCTTCATTTGTGCTAGAGAGCTGGCGTGCAGCCCCTGTCCGTGCTGGCGGCTGGAGCCCAGTTCAGTGATGGCAGCTCGTACCTGCCAGTCTGTGAGACTTTTTCCAGGGAAAGACTGGGTGACCCGTGGCCAGTCCCGCTACTTTCCTTCCCCGTGGGTTTTCTCACAACAGGGACTCCCAGTCTCTGGTGTTTTTGTGCCAATCGATCAGCCTGGGAAGGTGATCGGGACACGCAGGCATATGACTCTGGTCTGGGGACCTAGTGCCTGAGGGACCCAGGATCTCTTCCGGGTTCTGGCTGGGTGACCTGAGCATGGACCCGACTTATTCCCACGTCGTGGGGGTTTCCTCTCACCTGGGAAACATGATTGCTGTTGTTTTAGGGCCCAGAGTTCAGTCTCTTGATCGCTCTACGGAAAATGTTGTCCTGCTCCTCAGACACAGTGTTCTCCTGGCGCCACCATCTTGCCCCCCCCCCATATTTTCCTGAGATGGAAAGATTTTAATAGTCAGAGTTTTGCTGTGATATTGTGTCCCCTAGAAATGTCAGAAGTTCCACCCAGGATGTCTCCCTGACATGGCTGCCTAAACATGATGTCAACAAGAATTGCACCAATAAACAAGCTACCTGGAGGGTGGAAAGCACTTGAGCCCAATCCTAGTTAACTAAGGAGCACTAAGAGGAGAAATAGTCTTCCCCAGGAAGGAGCACACCAACTGATTACCTAATATCAAGTTGCCATCCACGAAGGCATATATACACAAGTAACAATTCTCAGAGCGGGCAGATTGGATAGATTTATGACAACAATAAAAGACAAAGAGGCCACAAATCTGAAAGAGAGCATGGGGGGGGGGGCAATGCATGGGGGAGGATGTTTGAAAAAGGAAGGGAGAAATTATGCAATTATAATCTCAAAAATTAAAAAAAAAACATTAAACTCCTACGTCCCACAGTCTCACATATCTGAAGCTTAGAAGCTAACATCCCCATATAAGAGAAAACATGTAACGTGTATCTTTTTACCTCACTCTGGATGATTGTTTCTAAGTCCATCCATTTACCCACAAATATTATAATTCCATTTTCCTTAACAGGTGAATACTATTCCATCTTGTAAATGTGCCACATTTTCATTACCGTCATCAGCTGATGGACATCTAGTCTGTTTCTAATTTCTGGCTATTGTGCATAAAGCAGCAATGAGCATGCATGAGAAAGTATCTCTGCAGTAAGATGGACAGTCCTTTGGGTATATGTCCAAGAGTGGTAGAGTTGAATCTTGAGCTAGATCTAATTTCAGCTTTTGGAGGGACATCACACTGATTTCCATAGTAATGGTACCAAGCAGTAGTCCTGCCAGCAATAAATGTTCCCTATTCCTCACATCCTAGCCAGATGTGCTATCATTTGTTTATTGATCTTCACCACTCTGACTGATGTAAAATGAAATCTCAAAGGAGTTTTAATTTGCATTTCCCTGATGGCTGAACATTTTAGTGTTTTCAGTCATTTCTGTTTCAACCCTTGAGAACTGTCTTTTTAGTTCTATATCCATTTTAATCAGATTATTTTCTTGATGTTCAGGGTTTTTTAGTTCTTTATATATTTTGGATACTAGCCCTCTATCAGATGGGTAATTAGTAAAAATTTTTTCCATTATGTAGGCTGCCACTTTGCCTAAAGGATGGTGTTCTTTGATGTTAAAAAGTTTTTCAGCTTCATGAGGTCACACTTATTAATCTTAGTGCCCTAGCTATTGGTGTACTGTTCAGAAAGACTTTTCCTGTGCCAATGAGTTCAATCCTAATCATCACCTTCTCTTATATCTAATCTCAAGTATCTGGCCTTACATTGGGGTCCGTTTAGAGGTGATGTTTTTAACAGGATTATAGTTACAGAATAGATTTCGTTTCTGTACATGCAGCCATCCAGTTTGACAAGCACCACTGAATATGTTGTCTTTTCTTCAGTCTGTATATCTGGCTTCTTTGTCAACAATCACATACCCATAGGTTATGTAGAATTATGTCTGTATCTTCAACTAGATTCTATTGACCTATGTGTCTGTGTTATGCTGATGCCATGGTGTTGTTTGTTTTTTTTTTTTTTTAACACTACAATTCTATTATACAACTTGAAACTGGGGTGGTGGATAGTAAAAGAACCACTAATGGTTCTTTTATAATTCAGGACTGTTTTTAGCTATGCTCAGGTTTTATATTTCCATATGATGTTGAAGGTTGTTTTATTCAATTTCTCTAAAAAGTTGTGTTGGAATTTTAATGGGTATTGCATTGAATCTATAAATTGCATTTGACAGGAAGGTCATTTTCACAATATTAATCCTACTGGCCCATGATCATGGGAGATCTTTCCATTTCCTGTTGTCTTCTTTAATTTCTTTCTTTGATTTTTCAAATTTTTATTACACAAATCTTTCACATGTTTGGTTTACTTTTTGAGCTTATCCTGTTTCCCTGATTTCTTTCTGAATCAGTCTGCCATTTTTATATAGGTAGGCTATTGATGCTTGTTTTCGTGTTTTTATGTTATGCTACTTTGCTAATAGTGTTTATCACATGCATATGTTTCCTGGTAGAATCTTTCCTTCAGTTGTCTAACTGCTATTAGAGGACCCTGCTGTTTGTGGGTGCAGTCCATCATGTCTGAAAGCCCCTCTGAACTAGATGGAAGATCCCCTGCCCAGCAGGTCCTCCTACTCTCTGTATGACCTCATCTGGAGAATTACCTTAGGCACAGATGCCTCTGACCATATCTGGAAAACCTTTGGCACAGTTCCCAGGTAGCACTCTCCCCTCTGTGCCTACAGGATAATTAGGCACTATATTCATGTTCGTATGACTGGGTTGTGCTGCCAAATGCAAATAAAGCATCCCTGGCACTCCTAGCCCCAGCCAGTAGTGTACACCTACCCTGGGAACCCCTCTCCCACTCCCCAAGAACTATATAGACTTTGGTCACCTCAAATAAAGTTGAGTAGTCTTGCTGAAGCTGGCTCTGGAAAGTTTTACTCTGTCAGACTTGCAGGTTATCCAAATCCCCAGTTTGTCACTTCTGCTCCTTTGTTCCTGGGGACTGGTGGTCAACCCCCAGAACAAGGGAGGACCACAACTCTCTCTAGCCAAGACTTCAAATACTATCATGAATAGGTATGTAGGGAGTGGGAATCCTTGTCTGGTTCCCAATTTTAGCGGAAGTGAATTTAGTTTCTCGATGTTTATGTTGATGTTGGTTATGGGCTTGCTGCATATCATCTTTATTATGCTGAGGTATTTCCCTTGTATCCATAATCTTTCCAAGACTTTTATCATAAAGGTGTTGAATTTTGTCAAAGATATTTTCTGCGTGTAATGAGGTTATCCTGTGGCTTTTGTCTTTCAGGTTGTTCATATGGTGAGTTATATTTATCAATTTACTGGAATCAGTTCTGAACCTCTGGAATGACACCAACTTGATCATGGCGGATAAGCTTTTTGACATAATCTTAAATTTGATTTGGTGAGAATCTTTAAATTTCACTGAGAATCTTTTCATCTCTTATCATAAAGGGTATTGTCCTGTGATGTGTTGTTGTTGTTGTTGTTGTGTCTTTCTGTGGTTTTGGCACCAGGACAATAATGGCTTCATAAAAAGAATCAGGAAATGTTTCTTCAGTTTATATTTTCTAAAATAGTTTGATGAGTATTGTTAGTTCTTCTATGAAGGTCTGGTATACTTGTGCACTGAGCCCTTCTGTCCCTAGGCACTTTTTGGTTGGGAGGTTTTTAATCTCTTTATCTCACTGGGTGTTTGGTTCTCTTTAGATGGTTTATTTCATCCTTGTCTAACTTCAGTAGGTCATATGTATCAAGAAATTTATCCACTTAGGTTTTCCAATTTGGTGGAATAGAGATTTTTTTGTTTTATTTTGTTGTTGTTTTGTTTTTCCAGACAGGGTTTCTCTGTGTAGCCCTGGCTGTCCTGGACCAGATTTGCCTTGAACTCAGGGAAATCTGCCTCCTTCTGCCTCCCCAAGTGCTGGGATTACAGGTCTGGTGGCACCACCAAGCCTGTCTGGAATAGATTCTTAATGATTCTCTGAGTTGCATCAGTATCTGCTGTATTGTCTCCCTTTGGATCTTCTCTCCCCATCTTTTAGTTAATTTGGCTAAGGGTTTATCAATTCTATTTTATTTTCTCAAGGAAACAGCCCTTTATTTCATTGATTCATTGTATTTTGTTTCTGTTTCTTTTATTTCAGCCTTAAGTTTGATTACTTCTTCCCATCTACTTTTTTGGGGTATCATGTTCTTCTTGATTTTTTTTTAGAACTTTCAAGTGTGTCAATATGTTATCAATATAGATTTCCCTGTTTTTTTTTCTGTTTGTTTGTTTAAGCACTTAGTACTATGTACTTGTCTTTTAAAATATCATTCATTGTAACCCCAAACCTTGAATATGTTGTGTTTTCATTTGCATTTAATTCTAAAAAGTTGTTAATCTTCTTTTTTTATTTCTTTCTTGTGACCGTTTGAATGAGATTGTGGTCTGTAGGTTCATATATTTGAATATTTAGTTTCCAGTTGGTAGAACTATTCAGGACCGATTTTGAGGTGTGACACTGGGAAGAGAATTGGCTTTGAGGTTTCAAAAGCTCAATTTGTTCCCTGTTTTATCTCTCTCTCTCTCTCTCTCTCTCTCTCTCTGCCTCATGATTGTGTGTTGGTATAATGTTCTTGTGGAATGTATACAATTTACCCTTGTTCATTCAAATGCTGATTTCTGTACCTCACTATCTGGCTTCAATCCAGACATTGCATTGCTATGTTTACTCTAAGCATCACCTGTCTCAAGTTTGTGCAAACATGCCACCATTTGTTCTCCGTATTGTCAATAAAACAACCAGCCAATGCTGTGCAATGGAGAGAATACGGTGGGACATCCTGGTCCGGAGGGGAGGAGAGAGAAGCAAGTGGAAGGAGTGGAAGAGCAGAGATTGGCAGGAGAGGACTTCGAACCACAAGGAGAGATGAACTGTACCTAAAAACAAGTATAATGGGTAAAACCTGAATGGGAGGAAACTGGGTGAGCTTGGAGGTTTAGGATGGAGTAACTATTGCCCAGCATTGTGCTCTGGGGTTAATTAAATAAATCCTAGTTTCTGTGTGGTGATTTGGGTATGGAGCTGGTTTAGGAATAACGAATGTTTAACTAAAAGATAAATCAATAGTAAATATTAATATTCAACAACAGTTGTGGATTAAGATATAAGCTCTCAACTACTGCTCCAGCACCATTCCTGCCTACCGCCATGTTCCCCACCATGACAGTCATGGACTCTAACCCTTAGAAAATGTAAGTCATTGACAAATTATTTTTTCTTTAAGTTATCTTGGCCATAGTTTCTGATCACCAAAATGGAAGTTTCCTTCAGCAGTGAGTTGTTCAGCTTCCATAGCTTGTATATGTTCAGCCATTTCTGTTGTTGTTGACATCCAGCTTTATGGTAGTCAGATAAGATGCAGAATAAAAGGTGGTATTTCATTTTTTTAATCTGTTGAGACTTGCTTTGTGTCCTAAAATATGGTCAATTTTGGAGAAAGTTCCATTGTCTGCTGAAATGAAAGTATAATCTTTGGTGTTTGGATAAAATGTTCTGTAGATGTTTGTTACAGCCTTTTGAGTTGTGATGTTTTTTAATTCCAGTGTTTCTCTGCTTAGTTTTGTCTGGATGACTTGCCTATTGGCAGGAGTAGGGTTTTGAAATCATCTACTACCCCTGTATTAGGGTCGATATGTGATTTTAGCTGTAATAGTGTTTCTTTTATGAACTTGGGTGCTCTTATGTTTGGTGTATCACTGTTTATAATTGTAATTGAATTTTTCCTCTCTAATGAGATTGTAGTGTCTTCCCTATCTCTTCTAATTAATTTTGAAGTCTATTTTGCCAGACATTAAAATAGTTACTCTTGCTTGCTTCTTGATTCTATTTTATTGTAATACATTTTCCCCATTCTTTTATCCTAAGATAACATCTCTCCTTGGTGGTGAGGTATGTTTCTTGGATGCAGAATAAATATGGATCCTGTTTTCTAATTTAGTTTGGTAGTCTATGTCTTTTAATGGGGATTTAGATCAGTAATATTGAGAGTACTTAATGAGCAGTGTTTATTAATTCCTACTATCTTGTTGTGGTATGCCCCTTTCTTCTTTGACTAAATGTTTTGGAATTATTTATTCCTTGTATTTGCTTAGGAGTAGTTAATGTTTTCCTCCAACTGTGCTATGCAGAAATGAATCAGTGAACAAAAATTGCATATATTTGTTTTTTTCATGGATGCTTTTTCTTTCTCTGTTGATTGTAATTGATAGTTTTGCTTGATATAATATTTGGAGCTGGCATCTGTGATCTCTCAGAACTTGTAGAACATCCATCTAGTCCCTTCTGCTTTTATAGTATCCATTAAAATTTGAGTATTATTCAAATGGGCCTGCTCTTATGTCGCTTGGTCTTTTCCCCTTACAGCTTTTAATATCCTTTCTTTGTTCTGCATATTTGGCGTTTTAATTATTATGTGTCATGGGGAAATTTTCTTCTTGTCCTGTCTACTTGGTGTTCTGCATGCCTCTTCTACCTTGATAGGCATCGTTCTTTTTGAAGGGACTCTGGCCAGCTCAAGTGAAGTGAGCATGGCTTTGACAGGCCTTGTCCTTCTCCTCAATTCCTTCTGCCTTGAGAAACAACAACAAAAACCATTAAATACATTTCTAAAGCTAGATACTCCAAGGTCTATTTTCTTAGCCACATCTTCCTCCTAAAGCTGACTACCAAGGTCTAGCAATCAAAGTATTGAAGTCTAGGATTCAAAAGTCCCCTTTAGCTTATCTATTTAACATGCCCAATAAAATTAAACGCCTCATCCTAATATGGGGTTTCCCATTTTGCCTTTATAAACTACCATTGGGCCACATCTGTTTCCTGTCTATCCAGAGTTAGTTCTTTGTCCCACTCCAGGACAAATACCTTTTACCCCTCTCTCTTGCTCCTTTTCTCCCCTCTTCTTTGTTCCCTTTTGCTTCTCTCTATTCCTCTATTTACTGTCTTTGTCTCTTATTCTGCCCTCCATTCCTCTGGGACAGATAAATCCTTTTAGTCCTGAGAACTTGGTCTTAGGGGTCCTGTGCCAATACTTTCTCTTTCACTTTTGATTACAGAAAATTTCTTCTTGATTTTATTGAAAGTATTTTCTGTACCTTTGGCATGGGTTTCTTATTCCTCTACACCTACCATTCATAGGTTTGGGTTTTTTCATAGTGCCTCAGATTTCCTGGATGTTTTGTACTTAGATTTTTTTTTTTTTAGATTTACTATTTCTTTGACCAAGCTATTCATTTCTTCTCTCTTGTCTTTTCTTTAAGTTTATTTTTTTTTAATTTTATGTGCCTGCAAGCAAATCTGTGCAAGGGTGTCAAATCCCTGGAACTAGAGTGACAGACTGTTGTGAGCTGCCATGTGGGAAATGAACCAGGGTCCTCTGGAAGAGCAACCAGTGCTCTTAGCCACTGAGTCATCTTTCCAGCCCTCTCCCTTGTCTTTGCGACCTGAAATTATTTCTTTCGTGACTTTTCATTAGTTGGTGAGGCTTTCATTAGACATCGGAGTTTTCCTTTCCACTTTTATTTCAGTTGGATTTTCTTTAGCGATTCTATTTCCTTGTTAAATTCTGCTTTTATCTCTTGAATTTTTTCAGTATTTCATTCAAAAAATTGTGTTTTCACCATCTTTACTAAAGCATTCTTTTCATCTTCTTTTTAAGATCCTCGAACATATTAATAATTAGTGTTTTGAAGCCCTTGTCTTGTGTTTCATCTGAATTGCTTTTCTTGAGGTGATTGCAATAGGGTTTATGGCTTCTGGAGGAAGCATATTGTCTTGGCTGTTCCTATTTGTGCTGGGATCCAGGCATCTGAAGTTACAATTATGAGGTGCTTCTTGGCGTAGACATCGATTTTGTTAGGTGGGTGTTCTCTTCTTTGGTTGTTGTCACCCATTCTGGGTCCTAACCAAGTGTGGCAGGTATGGGGTCCCTGATTCCCAGCCAGTTGTGGGTAAAGCCCCCTGCATCTCTCTCACAGGTGTCTCCATCAGGAAACCCCTACTTGGTATTTGCAGAGCTGCTATATGGCAAACAGTCTCAGAAATCAGAATAAACAAAATAGCAGCTAAATTTAAAATGAAAATGACTGGACCCACACCTAGCCTGCGGAATCCTGTTCTCCTGTCCATGGAAGCTGTTGCCTCTCCAGAAAGCTTCAGCTTGCTAATTTACTAAACATGGGAGGTCACATTTACTGCAGGAACTTCGAGACTTGATGACCTAAGGAAATGTATTTCCTGGGGCTGGTGTTGAAGGCTCAGCTTCCAGGAGCTCAGGGGGAACTCAAAGTGCACCTTTACACCGCAAGAGTTAAACCAGGAGGAACCCTTGTGCATACAGGAAAATTAGCTCCTGATCTCCTGTGGTGCAATTACTCCTCTGACACAAACGCAGTCTCCCTTAAGCGCAAAGAATTAGCAAGCCCTGTCAGGGAGTCGGCTGCCTGCTCATTAGTGATTGCACTTGCAACTTTAGAGGAATTAATTTTCCATTTTGACCTGTAAATTCCAATCAACGTTAGCATTAATCAAATTCTGGGTGGATTACAGCCAGACTGTCATTTATGCCACCTGCCTGAGGCAAGTGGTGAGAGGTGGCCCAAGTGTGATAGCCAAAAAACAGATTGCATTTGCTAAGACCTCTGGTCTCAGCTGAAGACACACCACACAGTACAGGGAAACTTTGTTAATAGAGTAGGATGGGGAACCAAAAGAGATGCAGCCAGGGAAACCTCGCACACGTTCCACTGATTTCATCAGCACAAAGCTTTACAAGACACGTGGCCACTGAAGCAGCCGGTGGACAGACATGACTCTGGAAAGGATCAAGGGAGAGTCCAAGAGGTTAATCCTTTCTTCTCTCCTATTTCACCTACCCGTTAACGGAAGAGGAAGTGGGGCAGAAACAGACAGAGCTCGTTTGTCGGCAAAAGCTGCCTCCGGAAAACGCCTTAAAACAGAATCAACAAGATTGATGTGCAGACGGGCAGGTAACAGCTTTGAAGAGAAAGACATATCAGAAGATCTATGGCTTTTTTTTTAACAAAACGGGGAAGGTGGGAATCAGTCAAAGAGAATCAGGAGTAATTACACTGAGAGGAAGTCCCTAATGAACCTGAAAACAAAGCTCTGAAGCAAACGAAAGAAATGAAATTCAAAGTGCTGTTTATGTAACCTTAGGGGCTGAACACAGAGGACTCACACAGCCTGAACCCGGCAAGGAAGGAAGAGGGAGGGTGGCTGAACATGAAGAGGGCTTGGCATAAGGTCAAAGAGAGTGAACGGATGTGGGGCGACGAGTGGGCAAAGCTTTCATGTTAAAAGATATTTAACAAAAGTCAAAGCCCGATTGCTGAAGAGAGATGGAGTGGGTGGTGGGCTGGGGGCAGAAGGTTGGCACATAGCCTGCTGTGTATCCCAGACAGTTTGCACTGCCAGTCTGGGCCCCTCAAGCTTTGCAGCCCAGGCATGAGGCCAGCATTACTGTGCCAATGCCTATTGCCACGACCTGATGCCACTGGGCTGAGGTAGAGGTAAGTCCACCACAGGAAACACCCAAAGCCAGCCTGTGTATCCCATCCATGTGTGGCACACTGCCAGAAATGCCAGGCAGCACTCCTGGAGTACTCTGCCGTTACTGAGGAGGAAGTCCTAGGCTAGTTGAAACTCAATTCCTAGGACAATGCATTGCCACAGCGTCTTTAGCAAATGTTCTGGTAATGAGGGCAAAAAGAGCTTGTTTCCCACCTTTCAATCTTTCTAGTAGGTAAAGCCATGGCATTCCTGTCCCCTGCCACATGATAACACAGCAAGGAGCCACTACAAATAGAGAGCACTGCCACCAGATGTGAAACAGTACTTTCTGAAGAACCATGTCAAAGAGATAATAAAGCTAGGAGCACCGTGATACACAGAAATAGGCATGAAATAAATGCTTACCGAATGGATGAGGGGATAGGCCAGTCACTCAGTAGAGTGAGGGCAGCTTTCATCCTTGCCAAGACAAGAGAAGTCTCGGGAACATGTAGCCCATCCTAGAATGAGAAGAGATTATTCAAGGAGGCTGAGGCCACTCAGCTAGAGGAGGCATTACACCCACCGGAGCCACACAGCATACCACTGTGTGACGATTGGACCCTTGGAGACGAGAATAAAAACCAAAGGACTGAGCTGATGAGGACTGCAGCTTGGTGGGAGTGTCTCATAGCTTCCCCAGGTAGGAAAGGAGAAGCAGCATGGAAGAAAGGCATCCCAGGTCAGGTGACTGTAGTGCAGGATATCCAGTCATTTTTTCTGGGGCCTGGCGCTGTCAGGTGGACCCTCAGGTCAAAAAAACTTTATCTACTGCTTAAGGAAAGTTTCCCCTTGGCATGGGGGCTGGGGAGCCACCACTGGGCTGCTTGCATCACGGGGTGCTCACAGCCACATTAGTCGCCTCAGGAAAGTAGCGGTGTACATAGAGAGGCTGCGGTGTTGGGCATATGTGGGCATCTTCCTGATTTACATGAAACTGGCTCATGGAGTAAATGGAAGGCACTTTTGAGGAGCAGAAAGGCTGCTGGGGGTTCCCCAGGACCTGCAGTTTTGGGGTGGGGGAGAATGGGACAGAATAAGAACAAAGGAGTCTATGGCTACTGTGAACAAAAATACAATCTGCCTTAAGCCTCTCCTCCTGGAAGGAGATAAAGCCTACACAAATCATTCTAATCAGAATCGAGGTAACCACATTCACAAGTTTATTTTCTGCTAACCACGACCATCAAGAGCTACATGTAGGTGTCATGTACCTGGGAAGTCGGAGTGAAGGCTACCCGATGTCTTTTGACGTTTATCTGAATGCTTCTGTCATTTGAGAGCGTCATCAGTGACCCCATCTTAGGTTGTTCTGAGATGCCATGCCAGCACTGCTTAACTTGATTTATAAAGAACAGTGATGCATTTCTTACAGTACTGAAAGCTCAAGAAGGCACCAGCATCTAGTGGTGGCCTCTGGCTGTGTCGTCTCATGGCAGAAGGCAGAAGGGCAGGAGACTCTGAGACAGCAAGAAAAGCTGAAGTCACTTTTCAAACTAACCTACTCTTGTAAGGAGGAGCAGACTCCTGCAAAACGGACATTGAGAGCAGATCCACCTCTTAACAGCCACTTGAAAAAGTCACCTCTCCGTGAAAAAGGAATGTCAACCCTCAATAGCTTAAGTGGTTTATGCATCGGGTGGGTGACACACTGAACTCACAGCACACTCCCCAACCTACAGAATAGATGTTTACAGGGCTTTTAAAGTGACAATAATTGAATTAAAAATGCATGAGGTGCAGCTGGAGAGATTGTTCAGTGGTTAAGAACTGCTTATTCCCAGCACCCGCATCCAACCACCACAACTGCAGTTCTGTACTCTGTGAACACAAATGTAACACACATATGTATCTGCAAGAAAAACACCCAGACACACAAACCTTTACAAATCTTTGAAAAAAAATAGATAAGCTTTTTAAAAAAGCATAAGGAGTAGGAGAATTGGTTACATGTCGGTTTCATGACATCCTTCTGAGTGGAGCAGCTAGTGAGTCTTTGCAGGAGGGAGCTGGTCCCAGGGGGGAAAGCAGGAGGCAAGTGGACAGGCTCCTAACTTTTCAGTGAAGTAATGAGCGCCAGGCCACCTGCCATGGCTCAGCTCTGGCCCCTTGGGGGAGGGGAAGTGGCTCAGGTGTCAAGCTGGGTCCTATCAATCAAAACCCAACACTTTCAAACATTGTTGGGAAAGCTCTTCCTTGCCTTGGTGGATACAAATTTGATGGGGGCAGAGTCCAGTTATCTCACTGAGGTTGGGCCTATAAAGTGAAAGCTCTGGAAAAAATAAAAAACTGGAGACGTGAAGCCGGGAAGCATGCTAGCACATCCAGCAGACATGAGTGTGCACGGATGGAACTAGCCACTCCTACTGCCTTCCTTGGAGGCTGGCCCACAGCAATACCGACCCCGGCAGTCCACTCCCCACGCGCCCGCATCACTGCCCACTACCCGAGGAAGTGTTTCTCCACCAACACTAAGGAAACTGAAGCTCTGGGCCTCATAAGCAGGAGGAGGTGGCAGGCTAGCCACTGCTATTTCTTAATGGGAGATTCCACCAGCTTCTTCAATGTATGGTTTCATCAAAGGAAGAAAATTATTTTTGTCTTCAAAATCCTCTCTATGTGGCTTCAACAGTTTCTTTCCTGAGGACCCTGCAGGAGGACAGTGTGTCTGGGCTCCGGTCTAAGTCAGGAGTGCCCATCAGGCCTCTGGAATGAAACTCATCTGTGTACAGGCAACATGTCTAAGATGGTTTGGATACCCAGCATCTTATGGTGATGGAACAGAACATTATACAGCCATTCAAGCTTAAATCCTAGACACATGGGAAAACTACTCAAAAGTGGTTTTATAAGGTGAAGCCATTTCAAACATGGGAAGTGTGCGCCTAAGTATGGGCATGGAAACAGAAGTACGTGAAGTTTGCTATTAGTGAGAGGCAAAGCCGCAGCTCCAAACTGTTTGTCATCGCATCATATTGAGTGAAGCTTTGAAATAGTTGGCAACTCCAAATGGACACAACTACTGAAATGTGGTCCTCAGGCAAAGCTCTCCCTGGACACATGGGTTTGACCATCCCTCCCCAACTCTTCTCCCCAGAGATGCCAAGCTGAAGGGTATAGGGAACAACCTTGAGGATGTTTTTTATTCTATAAAATATAAACAAATTATAAAACCACAACAGCATCTGTCTTATCTACTTGAAATCAAAAACACCATTTTAGAAGTAAAAAACAGAGTCACAAAATACCAGCACATAACCTTTAAGACCAGAAGGAAACCACAAAGTAGAAATAAAGCCATATTCCTAACAGTTGTTTCCAGTGACAGCCACAAGACAGCTCATAGCAAAACATTGCTTGACACCTCTGTTCAGCAATTTAATTTCCCCTTTTCATTTGTACACACCAGCCTTTCACAATTAACGTGGATCACATATGGGAAAGAGAACAATTTTCCAAAACATCTACTTCTGTTGTCTAGGTTTTATTTGTTCGTTTGTATTCCTGGTACCGCCATTGAGAATCATTCCCCACGAGGGTGTCAGTTCCATAAGCCCCCAGAGTGCACTGTTTAAAACAGCACAGTTCTGGGGTCACAAGGAAAGTCTGAGTCACCAGCAGTTAAATTGTGCTGTGTGACATCTGCTCAGTAAAGGGTAAAAGCATTCCATTCATATACAAAAAGTTGTCATCAAAAGCAGTTATCTGGGCAGCACTTGCTTATTATAATCAACAGGTCTCTGGGTTCTAATCCCAGCACAGTTCCAAATAAACAAAAGAAAAAAAAAACACAACAGTAGTATTTCAGGGTTTTTACAGTGAAAAGGGAAACTTTTCATGATCCAGAAAATTCACTTTTTTTTTTTTAGGCACCTGACTCCCCAGTGACTCCCAACAGCCTGGATTACTGATCACATGAGTTTCCTGATGCCTGAGTTTAGCTCCACTGTCTCCTTGGGTAAGGATGATGGACAGAGTTGCAAGCAGCATATAGCAGGCAAGGGAGACAGCTGCGCATGCATGTGCTAAGGTTGGGCAAGAAAGCAGCTACTGCCTTAGCTGGCAGCACAAGCCCCACCTGCAGCCTTCCCTCCACTACGGGCAAGGTTCCTGCCCTCTGCCTCAGCCACCCTCTACCACTGCTGAGCCAAGCAGGACTGGGCTGCCAGGCAGAGAGGCGATGGCACACATAGCACCATGTGGAGATGGGTACCCTGAGGCACAGAGCCTTACGGAGTCCATTAACTGCCAGACACAACAAACTAGCTTGGACTCTTTCTGGGGCATATTTTCCAGAAATCTTTTGAATTGTGTAAACTCCTGAGCAGGCGAAAGGGACTTGTGTAATAGCCACATGCCAGGATGGATGCCGAAAGTTGTACCCCCTTGGCTTCAGGGTCCATTTCAACACTCAGAGCACCAGTCCATCCCTGGCAGAGGTTAAAATCATGCCATTACAGAGTGTCACTTTTGTAGGAGGGAAAGAACCGTTAAAGCGACTTTGTTTGGATTTCCAAACAATCACTTGTCTGGTCCTGCCTGGTACTGTTTTATAGACCTTGCTGATGCCCAAAGGTAACTTCGAGCTTGGAGCATATGACCAGCCATCCTCAGCAAATGTGGCATAAGAAGCCACATGAGCATGTACTCATCCTTACTTCTGCTCTCCCTGCTGTCTTACAAAATCTGCCACTCCACCCAAGGCTCAGCTTTTGCAAAGATCTGTTCAGTTCCAGGACCCATCCTGTAGGTAAAGTCCTCCCTGACACACTGAAACACTTGAATGGCTGATAACCCACAAACAGATACACAGATTGTTCTGTCTTCCTGCAATTCAGAGCCTCTGCATAGCTTCAGTTGAAGGAGGGGTAAGACAGTGGCCCAGATATCATGCCAAAATGAGTGACTGGGTTGCAGTTAGGGATACAAAGGGAACAGAAATAACTTATCACTCAATCAGCTGCCTCTCCAGTCCCTAGGAGCCACCTGATTAGTGCCACACAAATCTGCTGCCATTAAACCCAGGAATTTCCTCTGCTGTTCTATGAGGAGTAGTTACTGTGTATGAAACAAACACTATGGCTCTTGCAGCTGTGGTATCCAACTCAGCAGTTGACTATAAACCAGGCTAACAGACCTCTCCCAGGGAGCCTACAAAAGCCGCACCAATGGGACTTCACCGAAGGGACGCCTACCCACTGCAGCTGTTCCCACCGTCACTGCCCAACAGGAAACAGTGAAACGGAGAACTAAGCATAAAATCTAAACCGTGTTTTAGGCACTATGTAGCCACCTCTACTGCTGGCCCAGAAAGACCATAACCTCCACAGCTGGGCAGTTTATCTCAGCTGTGCCCGGTGCACAGAACAGAGCCAAGTATCTCTATGAAAGAACTCCACATAGGAGTGAACTTGGAGCCCATAAGAGACCAGAAGTGATGTAAAAATCAACCTGGAATATAGCCTAGAACAGAACTAGGAAGACAAAACTGGTGGTCTGCAATAGAAGTGAAAAACAACATCCAGGCCAGAAACACCATTATCTGCTATCTCCACCCAGCTCTCTTTCCCACCTATAGCTATTTGCAAATATATAATACCCTAGGTCAACAACACAAGCTGTAACCTTGGTGACCTATGCCTTTGATCCCAGCACTTGGGAGAAAAGCAGGCAGATCTCTGAGCTCAAGGCCAGCTTGGTCTACAGAGGGAGTTCCAGAACAGCCAGGGCTACACAGAAAAACCTGTCTCAAAAAATCAAAACAAGAAAAAGTAACAAAAACAAAAAAGAACAATGTAAACTAATGTTGTTCTCTACTGCTCTCAGATTTTGCCATCCCTTTATCCATCTCTCTTCCTTTCCCTCACTTTCCCTCTTCCTCTCGATAGAGATAGATAGATAGACAGATGGATATAAATATAGATATATGCTACTCATTATTAGAATGGGTTAACTGCTAAAGAGTGACTGTTGCTGCAAACTGTACTCTACCCACAGGGTCAGACTGGAGATGGAGCCTGCTGCCCAGAACAGCAGCTTAGCAGGGGAACACATTATTGCAATATTTGTCTTGAACACTGAAAACACCTCTACTAAAAAAGAGAAGTGACCTTGGGGAGACTCTTAGCCAGCTGACAAGGTATCTAACAGAAGATTATTAACTAGAATATATAAATAATTCAAAAATAAAGAGTCAAGAAAGCAAACAACGCAATTTTAAAAAAAGTTCTCAAAAGAAGGAATAAAAGTGATTAAGAAACAGCTCAAAAAGTGTTCATCATCGTTAGCAATTAAGGAAATGGAAATTTAAAAAATTAAGACTTCGAGATTTCCTCTTATCCCAGTTAGAACGGCTAACATCAACAGAACAACCAATAGCAAGTGCTGGTAAGGATGTAGGAAAAGAAAAATCCTCATTCGCTGTTAGTGATGTTAGTGATGCAAACTACTACATTTAAACTCATAGATAAATTCTCACATTGTTGGTAGTGACTTATTTCAATAGCCTACTCTCACCATTAGATCAACTGGACAGAAAAGTAATAAAGAAACATTGGGGTGTGAGAGCCATTTTTACTGGGTGAGTTGCCTTTTGCTTTTCTCCCCTCCCCTCAACCCTCTGCTGTTTGAAAACCTGCAAGCCTATTTCCAGATCTGTAGCAGTGAACCCTCTTCCTTTATGAGCTGCCTTTGTCTGGACTACCTCTAAACAGCAGTATGAGAACCATCTGTTCCTGATCTAATTAAACAGCTGATGTAGAAGCTTGACCTGGTCTAGCACAGGGTGCACATCTCCCACACTGGCCCAGATCAACACATCAGACGCACAACCAAAGAAAGAGGTACATATGTCCAGGTCAAATCGTAGAAACAAAACAACATGTCTCCCATAAAACCCACTAGTCCTAAAGAAGTGTTCTCTAATGAGGACTATCTACATGAAATCCAGATACATAAAATTTATCAAAAAATTCAAGTAATTTCAAGAAGACATGAGCACACAGTTCATTGAACTTCAACAAGATAATAATAAAGACTTGAGTGAAGACCGAGGAAATACGTATAACTACATGAATGAAATAAAAGACAATTCAGGACTTGAAAACTGAATTCAATAAAGAGTAGAAACATTAAAGAGAATATAAGCTGAAATGAAAATGGATTTGGAAAGCTAAGAAGTAGAAAAGATAAGGCAGAAGATAGATAAGGACTCAAAGATAAAAGTTGAGAATTTAGACAAAATAAGCAAGAAAATGGAAACAAAATTGTATGTACAGAATAATTTAGAAATTATGAAATTTAGAAAATGTGGAGCACCAACAAAGACAAAAACTTCAAATTGTAAGCAGAAGAGAGGGAGAAGACTCTAACAAAATCATAGAATAAATCTTTCCCCAACTAAGAAAAGACATACCCATACAGATACAAGAATCACACAAAACCCCAAATAGACAAGACCAAAAAAGTAACACCACAGCATATCATAGGCAAAACAGTAAGAAAGGATATTGAAAACTTTATACATTGTGTATAAAAGAAAACCCACCTGCTTTCTCAGTGTAAACTCTAAAAGCCAAGATATACTGGAGCAATACATTCCAAGTGCTAAAAAAAAAAAAAAAAAAAAAAAAACACAACCACCAACCTAGACAACTGTACCCAGCAAAACTACCCATCATAGTTGAAGGAGAAAGAAAAACTTTCAATGATCCAAGCAACCTTTAAAAAAGGATATTAAACCACAACAAAACTATTAAACAGAAAAAGTACTATGAACTGAAGAGAGATCCATAGATAAAAGACTCTAGAAAGAAAACAAATTAAGTTATAATTTAATGAAAATTAAATCACAACTAAGAATACAGCAAAAAACATAAAAATGAATACAATTTACATACACTTTTCAGTATTAATGGTACAAATCTTCCAGTCAAAAGGCTCCCTGAATGGATTAAGAAACAAAATACAGGCAGGCACAGTGGCACATGCCTATAATCCCAGCACTGGGGGAGGCAGAGGCAGGAAGATCTCTGTGAGTTTGAGGCCAGCCTGGTCTACAGAGTTTCTACAGGTGTCGAGAAACCCTGTCTCAAAAACCCCTAAAGCCCAGGAAGCTATTTGCAATTGGCACCTGCTAGAATAGGGAAAATCATTTTCTTCAGTGGAGTGTCTCTGAGAATATCAACCATATTCCAGGGAGGGCCTTATGCCCAGGAGTAATTGGCCAACATAAAATAAACCTCATGTTTTGTGTGTGCGTACACATGAAGTCTGTCTTATTTTGTCATGTTTTGTGTGTGTGTGTGTGTGTGTGTGTGTGTGTGTGTGTGTGTGTGTGTACACATGAACACTTTGTCTTACTTTGGTACTTTTTGTCTTACTGATTTTCTTTTAGTTTGTCTGCTTTGATTTTCATTTCGTGTTGTTTTTCCTCTTTTTCTAGAGAGAGAGAGGGAGAGAGTTCTATAAAAGATATTGGCAGGTGATCAAGTGGTTAGGATCTGGGAGAAGTAGAGGAAGAAAAAATATGATCAAATATATTGTATGGATAAATTAATAAAAACAAAAATAGAGTTTAAATTATACAAAAGAGAAAATAAGACAATATATCCCCCACCAAAAAATTCTCTTTTAAACTCCAACCAGTAATGAACCTCAATAAGAATTCTTTGAAAAAAAAAGAAAAAAAAATGATCTGGAATATTTCCCAAGTAAAGAATTCAAAAGAATGATTATAACTATGTTCAAACAACCCAAAGAAGAAAAAAACAAAGATCTGAATGAGATAAAGATGTCAATTTAAGACATGAAAATTGAATTCAGTTAAGACAATAACTGAAGAAAGGAAAACTAAAATGATGCTAGAAATTAAAAACTCAATAAACCAAATAGGAATTTCAGTGGAAAAGATCACGAGCAGCATGGATATTTGGAAAACAGAGTCAGGGTTAGAAGACTAGGTAGAGGAATTGGATCACTCAGCAGAGCTCAATGAAAAAAAAAATACATGAAAAGAACATAGGAGAACTTTATGGCGCCATGAAGAGCTAACCTACAAATTATAGACATAGGAGAAGAGGAATACCATGATGAAGGTACAGAGGATATTTTCAATACAATCAAAGAAGAAAATTTCTCAAACCTACAGAAGGGATGTCCATCTGGGTTCAAGGGGCCTACAGAACTACAAATAGATGGGACCAGAAACTCCCTGCGACACATTATAGTTAAAGCATTAAAACACAGAATAAAGAAAGGGTATTGATGTTAGAGAGAAAGGTCATGTTACTTCTAAAGGCAAGTCCATCAGAATAACACCTGATTTTTTTGACAGAAACTTTAAAAGCCAAAAAGGCCTAGAAAAAAAATGTTTTCTAACTTCTAAAAGACCACAGTTGTCAACCCAGTGCAATGCCATTAAAATTAAGGAGAAATAAAATGTTTCCATTATAAAAACAAATTTAAAAAAACTTAAAACCATTAAGCCATCTCAGTAGAAGATATTGGTAGGAATACTTCTATCTGAGGAAAAAAAATTAAACAACCTGAGATAGTGCAAAAATAAATGAGCAGTGTATGATCATTTATTAAATGACAGTTAATCAAAGGAAGCCTAAAAATATAACAAAATTACAGGAATTAAAACATCTTTCAATAATAATTCCTAATATTTGTGGATTTAGTTCCCCATTTAAAAGACAGACTAAACTAGGTGTGATAGAAAACAGCTTTAATTCCAGCAGTCACAGGTAAAGTCAGGTGATCTCTGTGAGTCTGAAGCCAGCCTGCTCTACACAGAGCGTTCCAGACCAGCCAGGGCTACATGAGACCTTGTCTCAAAATAAAGACCAGATTAGCAGATTGGATTAGAAAACAGTACATATCACCCTTAGTGATAAAAACTACCCTATGGTAAAGGATGGAAAAGTATTCCAAGAAAATATAACTAACAAAGGCATAGCTATTCTAATTTCCGACAAGGTAAACTTTAAGCTAAACCTAATCAGAAGAGATAAGGTATCCTTCATACTCAGAAACACAGATAAACCCCACATAGTGATTGTAGATGACTTCAGTATCTTTGAGCAGACTACCCAGACAAAAACTAAACAAAGAAACATGGGCGTTAAATGACATCATGAATCAAATGGACATTTACAGAACATCTGCCCAAACATCAAAGAATACACATTATTCTCAGAAGCCCATGAAGCTTTTTCCAAAAATGATCACAGACATAAAGCAAGTCTCAACACAAAAAGGAAAACTGAAATAACATCATGTGTTCTGTTGGACCACAATGAAATAAAGCTATATAACAAAACAATAGAAACCACAGAAGCACACAAAAGAGCTGAACCAACACTACTGAATGATAATTGGGTCATAGAAGAAATCAAGAAGTAAAATTTTTTAAAACTCTTAAAATTGAATGAAAATGAAAAAAAAAAAACAAAAATCTGTAGGGCACAGTGAAGATAATCATAAAAGGAAAGGTTATAGTACTGAGTGACTACATTAAAAAAATGGGAGTTCTCAAATTAATAACTTAATGATGCACTTGAGGGCTTTGGAAAAACAGGAATGAATACACCGAAACAGTAAAAAAAAAAAAGAAAAAAAGAAAAGAAAGAAATGGTCAAAATCAGAGATGAAATGGAAGTGAAAAATAATGATACAATGAATCAATGAAGATTTGGTTCTTTGAAAAGATTAACAAGATTGACTACCTTTTAGATAAATTAACCAAAATAACCAATTCAGGCAAATACTGCCTCTTTTTGTGATGTTGAGGCACCCCCTCAGTTTCTTCTAATAGTCTGTGCATCCAACTCTACAGAATAGAGTTGTTTGAGGCCCCTTCCCCCGGAGACACGTGGGTTCTTATGTGAAGCCTTTGTTCAAAATCACAGGATTAAAAGCGATGTCATTCATTCACTTACCTGTTGGAGAACGTACTGAGTCCCTGCTGTGCTGCACGGTCCCTTATTTCTGAGCTACTATGTAGCTGCTAAATCTAAGGGTCACCCTAGTTTCTACCAAGGATAATCTTGTGAAATGAATGATAATTTATCACATTCCCAGCACGTATGCCAAGCTTCAGTGAAGTCTTTCGTCTCACCCTCCTCCACAGCCACAGACTCCAAGTCCAGAGATTCAGCCAACTACAGACCAGAAATATTCTGACAAAAATCTGTGTGTGTGTCCTGAATGTGTGCAGACCTTTTCTGGTGTTTGGCCCCTGAGTGTTAGTAACACCTGAGCGCAAGTTACGTAGATTTCCTGACGCTGGTAAAAAAGGCAGGAGAGGAGGCACTGGAGGCTACCTGGAGGGCCTTCAAAACAGAGGTGTTACAAAATGGAACTTCCACGGGTAGAATGGGTGAGGCATACAGAAAGGAGGAGGCCAGAGATGGAGAATGGTATGCACTTCAGCAGACCTCACCTGCAGAGCTATAACCACAATGTATATAAAACTACAATATAACTACAGTGAAGGCTATAGTTGTTATTTATAATAGCCAAAAAAAAAAAAATCATTAAACCTAAAAATCGAATGAGAACCTCTCACATTATCACAGACACACATGCCTCCGCCCCCCATCGGCCACAGCGTGTAGTCAGAGGTGGCTGCAGTGCCTGGGCAGCGGGAGGTCCCCTGCCCCTCCTCCAGCCCTGTTGTCATCCTCCCCTTTTCAGACACAGCCGCCACAGCGGACAGCCAGCGTTCTGAGTATCATCCCCCTCGAGCAGCAGGCCTAAACTTGCCTGCTGTTATATTATCTTGCCTGTCCTGAAGTGAGAGTGGCTTACCCCTCTGGTGACCCGAAGTGTAACAAACAAGTCCCCTCCTCAGCTTTAGGTTCCCCATTCTCTACCAACAAGTCTAGATCTTTCAGAAATTGTTCTACGGTGTCAAAGGCCATGCCCTGGGGCTTCGTCTCGGGGTGAGTGATCCCTCTGCTTGCTTCTGTTGCTTTTATTATACTCAGAGTCTCTTACTTCCTGTGTGGCATTTACTCACACAAGTGAGCCATTGTGTAGCTTCGAAATAGCTGAACCTCTACAGATAGTGAGGTGATCAACAGAAGTCTAGAGCGGCGAGAACCCTGGACTTTGCTGCTAGCTCCTCCAGGAAAGGCGCTGTTCTTTCACTCACCTCAGAGCAACAACGCAAAGGCCCTGAAGCTCTGATCCAGCAGCCAGATGTCTGGGGCCGTGTCCCAGTTCCAGCGATTTGAATGAAGCCCATTACTCAGTGAGTCTGTGCGTCAGGTTTTCCACCTGTAAAATAGGTTGAAATGACAATCCTAGAGAGTAGTCATGAGGATTGTAAGAGTTAGCCCATAAAAAAACATTCAATGCCTGGCTTGCAGAGAGCACTTGGCAATGTCAAACACTTTTGTCTAGTGTTAAACGCTCTTCTGCTCTCAGCCGCAAGGCCTGACTCATGCATTCTCTAATAGATCATCTTCGGTTTCCAAAAGCTGACTGACCTCATGCTTTTATGGGATTTTTTTTCCTGTTTTAATTTTTGTCTATCCTAATTTATATACTATGACTAAGATTCCATTGATGAGGGAAGGCTGTAATTTTAGCCTAATCAGCTCATTTCAGGGAAAAGCATTAGATGTGAGGTTATATTATCTTCCCTGCTCTTACTAACCACACATTGGGGTTTTCTTGTCAGTCCCAGTCCTGGCTCATAACTATGGTACTTTCACAGGGTCTTTATTTGCATTTCCCCTTTGTCTCCTCAGCCTTCTATATCCAAATATATTGTTTGCCTATTCCCATCTCAAATGCCATTTTCTGTCCTCATTCCGGTCTGCCCTACCAGGCCAGCATTTTCCCCAAAAAGACTTTTGGACTTACTTCCTCGTTTCATGGATACCCTACTGAACTTCTTCTGCAGTCTGCTCTGCTGCTTCCGGAACTGTTGGCTCGGTTTTGATCAAGAAAGCAGTGGCTTTTCTAAGGTATTCTTTAATGTACATCAACCATACATTAATAGTGAGACTCACACAACATTCTGTTCTTGAGTCTCAGGACAGCAGCTGAGCAACTGTGTGTAGAGCTGAGCGAGCTTCGTGTTAGGCGGTGCTGCCCAAGCCTAGTTCAGTGTTCTGAGTGTGTCGCTGTTCCATAGGGCAGGAATAGACACATTTTGCCTTCTAGAAAGTCTAAAACCCTTAGTTACAGAGAAACACCAGCCTCAACAAGTGCCTAGCACAGCTGAGGCTTTTTGTCTTCAGCCCACCCGAGGACCTCTAAGTATCATTGCCACATCAAAAAGGTTCAGGTCATTTAGTGATCTGATGTCACCAAAATCTTAAATCTCTGATCAAGCTCAGGGTAACTGGGTTCCACTCTTCTCAGAAATTCGTCTCAGTTATTCACCTAAGATAGATTAGTTCCTTTAGTTCTGAGCTACCATGTAGGTGCTAAATCTATTAGTTGCCTCAGCTTCCTCTGAGGATAATCTTATGGAATGATGACATTACATTTCAGTGAAGTCCTGTGCTCACTTTCCACAACCACAGACTGATTCCACGTCCAGAGATTCAGCCAAGTACAGACCAGAAATATTCTGACAAAAATCTAAGCGTACTGAATGTTTGCAGGCCTTTTTTGGTTATTAGCCACTAAGTATTAATAATATAGTATTAATATTTGCATAGGATTTACATTTAATTGGGTATTATATGTAATCTAGAGATGGCTTCAAACATATGAGAAGATGTGCACAACTACTATTCCATCTTATATGAAGAATGTGAGCAGATATCTATAGGGGTTCCTGAAACCAGCCTCCCACAGATACTGAGTGACAGCCATCCATCTTATTTAATGATCACATCAACCCTATGACTATGAATTCTAGTATTTATTTTCCTGATTCCCTTGAAGAGGATCCCAAGGTTTGGTGAAGCTGAGCAGGGTATCACAAAGGTACGATAGAATCGCAGCTTTAATAGCACCAAGCTTTTTCTTTACTTTCTTTCCTCCCTCCTTCCTTCTTTCTTTCTTGATTTGATTTTTGTTCCTTTCTTTCTTCTTTTTTCAATTTAGTTTTATTTATGTGCATGTTCTGTGGTGGAGTGCCTGCAAAGGTCAGAAGAAGGCATCAGATCCCCTGCTCAGGGCCTCTGGAAGAGCAACAAGCACTAGTAATTTCAGAGCCATCCCTGGAGCATCAAGTCTTTTCAAACAACTACATTTCTTTCAGTGCAAATGATAAACCCCATAGGCATTTTAACAATAAGTACACAAAACAGGCATGTTTGCTTACAAAATTCATCTCAGAGCTCAAGAGCTCTGGCTGCTCTCAGGGTCTGAAGGTTGTGGCTATGGTTGAGGTGCTAGTGAGGAACACGGTCTTGGATGGAGGGCTTGGGCTCAGTTCTCAACAACAACAATACCAATGGCTTCCTGAGTCTTGATCTAGTCCAGGGACCTTTTGTGTTTGTTTGAGAAGTACAGTCAGATTAGCTGCCAGTAGTTAATAATGGGGCAACTTCATATTTCTTAAGAATACAGACTTGAGTTTCTCTTGAAGATATGAGAGCTACATTCCAACAATATTGGCAGACCCTGAATGGAGCCTCTGTCTCGCCCACCATGTCATCCATTTCCTAGGGCCAGTAGTGGAACTTGAGGTGTCTGTGGCGGACTATTGCGGAGGCTAGGCAGACAAGCTAGTCGGAGGCAGGGGGAACACTGAAAGGAAGAATGCTGACAATAACAGCCATTCTCTTGGAACTTCTAAAACTATTCTGTATAATCGGAATATACCTGCTCTTACCTAAATAACTAAATAACTAAATAACTCAAAGCAGACCTCTAGGTTGAATATGAGTACTATGCCAACTAATTCCTGTATCTTAGATACTAGAAATCATTGTGTGTGCATGTGTGTGCATGGGTTGTTTGCATGTGATGTTTGCATATGTATAGAAGCCAAGTGTGATTCCTCCTGGAGTGGTAATCACCTTGGTTTTTGGTGGTGTTGCTGTTGTTTTGTTTTTTGAGAAGTCTCTCACTAGGCTTTGGTGGTTTTGGATAGGCTAAGCTGACTGAGCAGTGAGCCTCAGAGATCTCTGCCTCCCTAGCATTTCAGTTAGAAACACACACCCCACCCAGATTTCCACATGAGTGGGAAGGACTGAACACAGATCCTCGAGATTGTATGACAAACTCTTCACTACATGAGCTATCTCCCAGGCCTCTCTATGCAGACATGTTAGTATTCTCTCCCCAAGTGAATACTGTTGGCCCTCTCTAAGTGTCTGCTCCCACTTGGAAGAGCCCTGGCACAGACAGACAGTGGACCTGCTGAAGAAGGGAGTGTCCCCACAACACCTGACCAGCTGCAGCCTTTCTCGGAGCTGCTCTAACGGGTATGGTTGGAAATTACTGTGGTGTGAAGGCAAGGGCCAAGACAGCTGTGCCCCACCTATAGTCTCTAGCCCAAACTGGCACTGTGAACAGTGTGTTATCTTTAGCCTATGGCCCACACTTGGAATATGAGTGTCTGAACCGTGTGGCATGGGGTGGATCTGAGGCCACTGATTCATACATCATCTTATCTGGAGCCAGGGACTCAGGGTGCTCTCTGGCTAGACACTCCAGCCTACCGAGAGCAGCGGGGAACTCTTGTTCTGCATTTTCTATCCCAAATCTTTTCACATAACCAATGCTTCAGTTTCTTGGGAAATCATTTCCTACTATGAGTTTACCTCAGTGCAGCTGATATGAACTTTAAGGTCACCACAAAGCAAACATTCTTAAACCTTGTTTGTCTAGAAAAATAAATAAATTTCATGCCATGGGTGGGGTGCTTGTCTTCTCCAAAACTCATGTTGAAACTTAATCTCCTAAATTATATGTTTCTGGTATGTGGAGGTTGCATCTGTGGGAGGTAATCAAGATCAGATGAGGTCATGAGTGTAGCATCCTCGGTGGCATTAGTGGCTTTGTTACAAGAGGAAAAGAGGGCTAAGCTGCTATGCTAACTGACCCACCATGGAATGGCTGCATTAGAAAGGCCCTTAGCAGTGCTGACCAGATGCCAAAGCTATGCTCTGGTATTTCTACCCTCTAGAGTCATAATTCAAAGCCTCTTTTCTTATAAATTCCTAGCATATGGTTTTTAGTCATAGAAACAGAAAATAGACTAAGGCATTGTATATTTGAATTTAATAAGAAGGCCGTGCATATCAGTTAGACTCCTATTAGCAGAGACCTGGTCCTGAAATGCAGGAGTATTTATTGTTTTCCATGAACACTCCTGCTAGGGCTTACACAGAAGTTCTGCTGGAGGGGACAGAGCCTCTTCCGCTCCATCAACATTGAGCTAGCATCACCATTATACTCCAGGAAGTGGCAGAGAGTGAATGGAAAGGACAGGACAGCCTCCTTATGGAGATGAGTCACCCCATGAAGTAGCCTTCTTGGAACACCTATGCACTTCTGCCGTGGTTCATCAGGCAGTTTAGAAGAATGTGCCTGTCTATATGTAGTGGCAAAGGAGACAGAGAAATACAGCTACATCATTCTACCTAGGGCTGGGAAACTCAACTAAAAACGGTGACAGAAGCTCTGCTAACCAGCTTGAATTTTCATTAACTCCTTGCTGCTGGGACCAAATAGATGTCTGACAAGAGGCAACTTCAGGGAAGAAATATTGATTTTGGCTCATAGTTTTATTGGAGACTCGTAGCAACTGGAGCTCCGTCTGTGGTGGCAGGACCTGTTATATCTCGCAGATGGGGGAAGGGAGCCCGGATGGGACCCAAGCTGGAGTATAGCCATCTAATCCCACACCTATGGCTCTAAGTTGGCCAGCTAGGCCCATGTGTCCAAAAGTCCCTATGACCTTCCAAAACAGCACTACCACTTAAGTACCATATTTTCAAACACAGAAATTTCCCACTCAAGCCATAATGCTGAGTTTCCTGTGCTGACCACAGCTTTTGGGGTCTTTGGATATGTATGGTAGATAAAGAATGAGAGATGATTACTGCTCACCAAGAACATACTAGCCTTTGTAAATGGGTGAATTCTTCTACTTTACAGATAACCAGCAAAAATGTTGTAATAAATGTGATTTTTTTATCACCTAGTTTTATCAAGTATAACCCAAGAACATGTGTTTTTAGCTCTTTTTACTGTGGTTCATCTTCTGTTTTAGGTCCCATCAATAATTGTATACTAATTCCCTCAGCCTTCAATCCCTTGCCTCAAAGCTGTGATTTATGTTAGAAATATGCCCTGGTCTATTAGAGAAATGAGTATATATGCTTCTGACTGAATACATCAATATTATATATTTTCAAACTTGTTTTTCCTGTCTTAATTCTTCTGGTATAGCACAAATATGTTTTAAAATGTTTTTAGATTTATTTGTTTAATTTTTATGTGTATTAGCATTTTACCTGTATATATGTGTATTACATGTGTGTCTGGTGCCCTCAAAGGTAAACCACAAATAGATTTTATTACACACTGTGGCTTTCTTTACTAGAAAAAAAACAGTGAAGTGACAATATTATAAGTCATTGAAAAGATTTAATACCTGAACTATCCAGGTTCCTGGTGTCACTCTCAGTGAAAACCAATTTCAATTGTACTTGGCTATGCATATGGTGGGGGTGAGATGATCACAGTCCAGACCTGGCAGTAGAAAGGACCAAAGAAAGGCAGGGGGAACTTGCCATGGTCCTCACGAAGCACCTGGCCTGCAGGCTACTCACTCCACAAGGTAGAGCAAATTATGGTTTACTCTTCCATTCCATTCTTTTTTCCCCTTTTCTCTTCACTCTCTCCTTCCCTTCCCTTCTTTTATGGAGTCTTGTTACATGCAAACTCCTGGCAAACTGCCTTGCACTTCTGTCCCATAAAGCTACAGTGAAAAGGTGGGGGCCAGAGAGTGGGTCCAAAATTGACCCCAAATCTGATGGACACCTTGACTTCAGTGTTCCCATCCTCCATAAATGTAATGAACAAGTGCTTGCTGTTTAAACCACACAGCAGCCTGAGCTCAAGTAGGCTGGTAGGAGAAAGCTAGACTTTTATTTCTTTATCAAGAAGATGTTGGCATGACAAAGTTTAAAGAACTGAGTGCAGAATCTCATTCTTCAGCGGGATAAAGTCATCAGTCAGAAGCCAATTGTTTCCCACCTGATGTGGCCCTTTGATTTTTGTGCTGACGTATTTACCGTCTACTTGGCCTTTCATCTCCCTGAATTAGACTAAAGGTCCAAGGTGCAAACACATACCAAACTTAGTCTCTTCCTGTCCTTCTTTTGCCAGGGATAGAAGCCTTGTCCACTTTCAGAAGCTTCCATCACAGTCAAACTATATTTTACACTGCATAAAGTCCAAACTGCTTCCCTGGTCCCTGTGGAGCCCAGGCACCATCTCCCTTCCCAAGGTCACTTTCAACCCAGTTCCCCATCTCATAACCCCACCGGTTCTCTCAGTTTCCCCAGGACACCTGGGCCTCTGTACAAGCTTTGTTCAAACTGAAGCAACCACCTCTCCACACAGGTACATACACACTGCCAGGTGCCCTCCCTCGCTCTCCTCCTCAGAGCAGTGCTGCCCTTAGCCTGTAAGGGTGCACAGTCCCTGCTGTGCCCTCAGCCTCCACCTCTCATGCCTGCTGGCTTCTTCTCTACCACCTCCTCAGTTCTGGCATTTTTTAGGTATCTGTTTGCAAATCGAGGTCCTTGATCACATGAGTCCTAAGATGGCCTTTCCCCACTTCCACCCACAGAACTATACTAAGGGCGGGAGCAGGTCTGAGTTGTTACTTTAAGATTAACTAGTGAAAGGGTTACTTTCACTGAGGAGGGCAGAGCCACAAACAACTAGAGACAAATACGTCCGACAAATACGTCTTCTTGGGAGAGCAAGGAACAGAACCATGTCCTGAGGACCCTGCTTTACACACACACACACACACACACACACACACACACACACACACACACACCCAGGATGACAAGGTTCCAGCTCCGGGACAGGTTGGAAGCTGCATGCCCTATGCTGCGGACACAGCTGTAATTGTTTGATTCTGAACAGCTTCCTAAATATTTCCAAGCACCAGCCCTGGACATAAAACAAAACAAAACAAAAACAAAAAGCTTATCACACCCTCAAACACTGCTGCATGATTTTAATAACAGCATTTCTGGAAGAATGCTGACATGATCCCTGTTTGTAGGTAACAAGAAGTTGGCTTTCTGAAGTGCGCTAATAAAGCCAGGTAATGTCAGAGGGCAGGGTATGTGTTTTGCTGAATTTAATTGATGCTTCTTTTCAGACAGTAATTAAATGGTAGGAAACTGTTGTCAGTGGGCTAAGAACACACACACACACCATCCAGGCATCTATCTGTCCCCACCTGCCACCAGCAGGAAGTGCATTTCATAGTCATTTGATAACTTGATTACTGACTGCCTCCTAACCAATATAAGTTCCTTGAGGGCTGAGAGAGTTTGGCTGTCTTTTTCATCATGACACATCGGATCCCTAGAAAAGTGCAGGCAGGTAGATGTGTGCACTTGCTAAATGAATGAGGCAATGAAGACATTAGCATAGAAGGCTGTTTTGTGGAATTTGTGAGGGTCGAGTGCTTTCTTTCCTGTTTACTCAACACAAGATTAGAAAATAAGACAGAATTTACATACTGATGAACATGATGTGTCTCAGCTCTGTGTGCGTGTGTGAGAGAGAGTGTGTGTGTTTCCATGTCTGTGGGCTATATGTATCTATATGTACATGATGGCCAGAGGTCAGTGCTGAGTATCTTCCTTAGTTGGTCATCGTTCTTTAATTTGATGTGTGTTTTACCAGCATGTCTCCTGAATCTCCAAAGCCAATGGTGGTGCCATGGACCTAAGCAGAACCCCACAGCCTGCCATGCATCTCACACATGTTTTGAAAAGGACAGGCCATCTTGGGCTAAGCTATACATGTCAAACGTATGTTCTAAATTATACCACTCTCCATGGTGCTACCTGACCAACTATGGCCCACATCTTCACTTGTGATCTTATTGAAACATACCATGACAATCTATTGCTGTTTCTATGTCAGTCTTCCAGGAAATATTCAAAACAGAAAACAATGAATTTTCAAAGTTTCTAAGTGACTCAGATAAGCAATAACTTGCTTCATTCTCTTAATACATTGAATTTATTTGTACGTACATTCTGATTTGGATAAAAGGACCGTGGGAACTTCACATCAGTCTGTCTACAGCCTACCAAAGCACTGCTAGGCTTTCTATTACATATCATTTTATGCAAACTCTCATCTCCCTTTTCTCCTGTCTTTTGGTAGTCACAATGTTTCTATAATCACTTTGGTAAATTTAAAGGCATTACTCAATGTCCAACAGAAAATAAAAGTTACAGCTAAAATTAAATCCCTGTCCTCAGATACACTTCTCAAAACAAGCACATGGCAGGGAAGACTAGTTTAGTATTTTGCTGAATTTCATTAAATTCCATTTCTTACATGAATTTAACGATTTTCATTTATCACAAATTCACTGAAGGTTCAGTCTTGGAAATGTAGATAACCAAGCCTGAAAACTCAGGGTCCCTGTACTGTATGGAGGAGCTGTCCACACTGGTCAGTGAGCTAAGTAAAGCATCGTGCTTTCCCCCGGAAGTAGCCATTAAGTTCAGGGTCCTTGTCCCAAGCCTTGTCCCACTGTCATCTGTTTCTCTACAGGCTCCTTACTTTCTCCTGTGTACTAAGGCAGATGGAACAGGAAGGGAGCAGAGTGCATAGACATCTCCACTCCTAGGCAGGCTTGGGAGGCAGTGGCAGGCAGATTAGTGTGAATTTGAGGCCAGCCTGGCCTACAAAGCAAGTTCCAAGACAGCCAGAACTACACAAAGAAATCCTGTCTCAAAAAAACAAAAACAAACAAACAAAAAACAAAACAAAAAAAAAAACGAGGAGGAGGAGGAGGGAGGAGGAAGAAGAAAAAAGGAAGAATAGAGAAGGTTGAGGAGAAAAGGAAGAGGAGAAGGAAGAAGAGGAGGAGGAAGGAGAAGAAAAGGTTCCTTTGCTGGGGGTGGGGAGAGCATGGTGTTGAGGGAGAAAGAGAAGGGTTGTTACATTCTTTTAAAGTAGGACATTTTTCCAGATAATTTGTTTTTTGAAAAAGAACTGCTCAATACTGAATACTATGAAGTTGACATGTTTCCTGGGTATCTAATCACACGGAGTATATAAAGTTATCAGTACTTACGGAGTTTATATGTGTGACTATCAAGAGTTCTATGAGGTATATGTACTCACCTGGGGTGGCAGGGTATGTATTTATATGAGGCATATACATCTATGGTTACTGGAGGTAGGTATGTTTATCTGAAGCTATCTGGAGCCTGTCTGGTTACCTGGTATGATGTGGAGAGAAGATGTTGAGGAGAAAATGGTGGCTCAAATCGGTGGTGGGTAAGAGAGGGGAATGGGGATGGGTTGAAAATACACACATGGGCTGTGTATTCTGAAGGAGCGTGAATGAATACAGCAGTACCCATACCCGTAACCGTCTTGGTAGGAAGGGGGCTGTGCTCAAGTTCTGATTAATGATAACTCAATGCAAATTTCACCTTTCATCACTCTTGTGCCCAAAGGCCCAAGTTATTTTTATAGATGCAAGACCCCCACGCACTCAAAAGGAAAGGAAAAGTCAATGCTTTTTACACATTCCAGCGTGTCCCTTAAGGGGCAGGAAGTCCTGAGGAACCAGGTGCATCTGGCGGCAGAGCCTGAAGCTGGCGTAACCAGGCATGCCGATGCTTGGCGCGGCCTCTAGGTGGCGCGAGTGGGTTTGCAGCGTGGGGACGCCTCTCCGTCCGACTGTTTGTAAACTCTCACACACTAGACTAGGAACAGTCAAGAGAAAGTTCCCGGGAGCCCTTCAGAGTAGAAAGTTAGCGGGGCTGGCGGCAGGGGTGTGCCTGGTCGCTGTCACCGGCTGGCTCCGGGATTGTGGAGCACCTGCTTCTGAGAGGACGCGGAGGACGCCTGTGAAACCTGCCCGCCATCCCTTACTGCTTCCCTTCTCCGTAGACCCATCCTCTGCGGCGAGAAGCTGACTTCACTCAGGCACCAGGTAAGCCTGGTCCTTCACTTTTGGTTTTCCGTATTCTTCGACTGTGGACAAAACCAAGGTGTCCTTGGCTAGGAAGAATCCCGGATCCCAGGTACATTTTTGAAATGCATGTCATTTTTGGGTTGTGTTTGGACAAGCGTTACTGATTACTGTGTGCTACAAGTTCGCAGACCTGAGGTTGTTCCTTTGTTGTGAAAACATCAGAAATCCCATTCTGCTGTTGAGTGCACTTTAGTTAGAGCGCCAGATTGTGTGTTGCACACTGTAGTATTTGTGCTACCAAAACAACACGTGCTGCCGTCCGGGGAGAAGAACGGTATTTCTCCCGCTTGCTCAGGAGACTGGCTCACAGAAGAACGCAAGCGGCATCTGAGACCCTGCCTGTCCCCAGGGAAGTCTCAATGTCCTAAGAGACCAGTCAGGCAGGGGTTCTAATCAAGTCTGAGACCTAATATCATAGTCCTGTGTTGTCAGAAGAGAGGGAAGGAGTGTGTCGGCAGGTCTTTGTGATACTGGAGGTTTTTATTTCTAGCCAAAGTTTCTCTCAGGGTTCTGAGGCACCTGGGGTGGATGGACCTCATGCACAGGGTAGGGCTTCATTTTCCAGATTTTGCATGAAAGCAAAGGCAGGGCAAAATGTGTGCTCTCAGGGCAGATGGGACAGCAGGTAAGGTCACTGCTAGAGTCTGCAGCTATGTTGCTCTGGAGTCATCACAGGGGATAGCTAAGAGTGGTGACAAGAGCGGAAGCCCTGGTCAGTCAGGGTGCTGAACAGTCAGTAGGACACATGCCCACTTCAGGACTGAAATTAAAGCATGGAGAGAGGAGGTGGAGTGTGGCAGGGTTGACTTCTCCACTTCTTCAGTGGGCCATACCCTGCTGTTTTAAAGTGACATTTGGGGACATTTTCAAACCCAGAGCAAAACTGAGGTTTGTTCAAAGTATCCAAGATGCAAAAGGGCATAAAGGATGGGAAAAGGAGATGGTCACTTAAAACCTTTATAAAGATACGTTTTGAGAGAGTGACTTAGGGAGACTTAACATTAGGAAATGTCCCGGGTGTGTGTTGTGCCTCTTGATATTTGTTCCTCTCTGTCCGTTTGTGATGGCATTGTTGGAGGGTAGTCCTAGAAGGTCACATTCTTTGGCAGGAAAAACTAAACAGAATTTTGCTGAAGTAATATGCCTACTCTCAGTTCAGTTGGTTGGGATTTGTTGTTGTTTTGTTTAGTTTTTGCTGAAGAGATGTATAAAGGGTCCCACCCAGATTCTTTAAGATACTGCATAAGGGACTGGCATTCAGCAGGAGTTGTACTTCAGTTTTGAATTTGTATCCTTTCTCTGGCTGGTGAAACACACTTGTTTCTGGATGCTGATCAGCAGCAGAGGCAGCCACTGTTCTCCAGAGTAGGAAAGGGTGACAACTGATAGACTGTAGGGTGCCGTGGTGCCCAGTCATGAAGCTCTGCAGGTTACATGAATTGGGGGAGGGGGACTAATAACACTTTCTATTCTCTGCGAGTCTTTTGAGAGCGAGTGTGCTTGTGAAGATCCGTCAGCTCTCTCCTGTCAGATCTCTCCTGTCCTCGCACCCAGCTCAGTGCTGCCACTGTGAGGCTGCCCCACATGTGCCCCCTGTCTGCAGGGTGCAAACCCAGGTTGATTCTTTTAACTCTGGAGCATCTCCTAAAGGAAAGGTCCCTTCAGTCCCAAGGGGTTACACAGAAGCCAGGCAGCTCACATTCCTTCTGGGACTATGGCAGTGTGCTTTGTGGTTTCTAAAGAATGGAATTTATTCTCAAGGAAAGGCCCAGGAACCCAGCTTCAAAGACTCAAGCAAATCTGAAATTCAAACACAGGAGCTGTAAACAGGATGGCATTTTGGCAGCCAGCCTCACTGCTTAAATGGCTCAGCCCTAGGCTGGCTTGGTTTTCCCTGGCCTGCCCAGCAGCTTGGTGCATAACCCTTAGCAGCTCTACTCTGGCCTCTCTTCCCTCAATTATCCTAGATGGCACCTGCCTGTTTGCTCCTTTGATGCTGTTTTGGGTTTTGCATTAGCTAATTCCACTCACCAATAGCATCATTAATTAACCCACATTAAACTCACTGAGCAATTAGGAAACAAAAGCTCCAGCCTTCACCTCCATCATCCACCTTCCAGGCAGTCCTTAAATTTGAACATTTTAGGCAAGACTCTTATTTGATCTACAGGATCATTATTCCCTTTCTGATGAAGCAAAGAGCTCTGGGGAGATGGCTTGAGTGGATAACTCACTTACTGCACAAGCACAGAGACCAGAATTTGGATCCTCAGAGCCCAAACACCTGCTGAAGTGGAGGCAGGGAAATCTCTTCGGCAATAGCTAGACTAGTTAAGTGATGAGCTCTGGATTCAGCAAGGAGATGGGGCTCTAGTAATAGAGAACGGCTGAGGAAAACGCCAGGATGTCAGCCTCTGGCCTTCACAGACACACAGACCTGTGAGCCCTCATTCATTTAAAGCATTTGTATGCATGTTCTCCCTGTTTTCCACAGATTCGAGGCTCAAAGAAGTTCTCTGACTGTCTAAAGCCACACAGCCACATGAGGACACTCATGGCTGTGTTGGGTTGAGCACAGGCATCATGCTGACATGTAACTTGTAGCTGGGGCTTGAGTTGGGGCTGGAACTTGGCCTGTGCATGTGAGGAGACAAGCAATGTCAACCACCAATGCTAGAGTGAGCAACACAACTCTCAGCTTCATACATTTTTAGTTGCCATGGTAATGACAACCCCAGTCAAACAATTCCTCACTTCCTGCCCTTATCACATGGGGGCCAAGATGAACTATTGTGACAAAGACATGGACACTGGAGAAATAGTGGAGAATTTGGAACTTTTAATAGTTTAAGAAAAAAATTGTCACAAATAGGCAAATGCAGATTGTTTTGTCTTATATGATCAATAACTAAGAAATTTTCAAAATGGATTGGGGTTCAGGCAACCCAATTCATTGGCTTCTTTTGATACAAATGAATGAGACTTCACTGTATTTAACATTTAACTTTCAATACCAGTACTTGACCTGGGGTGTCATAAAGTCTTACTCAGAGTACTTATGTCTGTACAATCAAAGGAGGGAGGCAGCTTTGTCCTAGGGTTTGGCAGGTTAGTCATTCATCCAATGTGTGTTTGGAGGTTGTCTTAGTTAGGGTTTCTGTTACTGTGAAGAGAACAGTATGGCCATAGTTACCATGGCCAACAGTTACCATGGCCATAGTAACTCTTATTAAAGAAAACATTTAATTGGGGCTGGCTTACAGTTCAGAGGTTTAGTCCATTATCATCATGGTGGGAAGCATGGTGGCATGCAGGCAGACCTGGTGCTGGAGAGGAAGCTGAGAGTTCTCCATCCAGATTCACATGCAGCAGGGAGAGACTGAACCATTAGGCCCAGCTTGAGCTTCTGCGTCATTTATATCGAAGTTATCCTAATCACACATGGGACAAGGTAGACTTCTCACACATCCACACAACCTAAGATACTGAGAAAACCAGTCCCAGCTGTCAAAGATCTCCTTTTCATGGACAGAGCATCTGTTCAGTATGGCTAGCTCAGTTCTCATAGTGTGAGACAGCCTGACTCCCCAGGTGGAACATGAAATCACTGAAGATGTTCATCCTTGGTGGCTCTGAAAGTGCCTTTAGCATACGACTAGCCAAGAAGCCTTTCTTCTCCACTCTTAACATATGAAGTAACAAGCCTGGTGGAGCAAAATGCACCTGTGTTGATAATCTCCAGCCACATACTCAGCAAGCTTTGTATCCAGCCAGTAAGCCAAACTGCTCCACAGAAGGAACCTTGAACAGTGAATCATAGACAGCACATTAGCAGTGCCTGTAAGAGCACCACACCAGGACATGGGAGCCACACTGAGCTAAAGATCAGGAGATAGTTCAGTTAGTAGAGCACTTTCTCTTTTTAAAAATTTATTTATTTATTCACTTTACATCCCCATCATAGCCACCTCCTTCCTTTCCTCCTGGTTCCACCCTCTCTACCTTTTCCCCCATCTCCCCTTCCTTATTCCTCAGAAAAGGAGAGCTCCCCCTAACCAGCCCACTTCAGCTCATTAAGTTGAATCAGGACTGAGCACATTCTCTTCCCCTGTGGCTTGATAAGGCAGCTCCACCATGGAGAAGTGATTAAAAGCAGGCAATAGGAGAGGGAGAGGATAGATGGACCTGGAGGTGACAGGAGCTTCACAAAAAGACCAACATAGCCAACTAACCAGGGTCCAGAGGGGCTTGTGGAGACCATGCATGGACTGGGCCTAGGTAGAATGCTTTCTTAACCTGCTCTCTGCCAGAGGCTCAGTCCTCAGCACCATGTCAAACATGATTTGGTGATATGTGCTACAGTCAAGCATGTGGAAGATAGAGGAAGATGGGTCAGAAGTGCCATGGCACCCTTGCTTACATACTGAGTTCAAGGTCAGCCTGTACTACAAGAGACAGGGGTTGGGGGAATTGCTGTTAACAGATACTATTTGATATCTAGATACAAGCTGCTAAAAGACATGACAAATTCTGAAATAAATCTCCTGAAAATAACAGAATTTTGCCAATCACCTAAATCCTGGCATAAAATACTTTGTTAAAAGACACACAGACTAGATAATAAATGGAAAATGAGGTGTCCCGATTTTGGTGGCAATCAGACCATTACCAAATCTCTTCTCTTAAAAGCTCCATGTTGAGATGGCTATTTGGCAATTCTATTTCTAGTTTTGTGTGAAGCCACCAGACTACCCATAGTGGCTCTACTACTGGTTCAGTCATGTGGCCTAAAAGCAGAAGCAGGCACTATTGGGGGAAAGGATGGAAACACAGAACATGTGTGTATAGAAGGGTATACATTACTTTTTATTCCAACTTAAAAATAACTTTAACTGGGTGATGGTGGCACATGTCTTTAAGGCCAGCACTTGGAAGGCAGAGGCAAACAGATCTCTGTCTGGTATACAGAGCAAGTTCTAGGACAGTTAGGGCTATACAGAGGTATGGAAAAACCAATGACGGTGATGACTTTAAAGAAATACTGTAAATCTCTGTCATGTTATAAAGGCTGGCTGTTACTCAAGCTCCATAGTCTCACATGTTCTGATAGTAAAAGGTTAAAGGCATTTGAGCTGGGAACAAGCATGATGAATGTGAAGCTCACCGGTGCTGTTGCAAGACTTAACAAAACATAGACAACATGAAGACACAGAAGTGATGCTCCACAGGCCTGACCACTTTCTAAATGGGATTTCCAAAGATTTTAAATCATTCAGAAATTGAACTGATGGCCAGAAAAATAAGTCAAAATTAAGAAATATCAAGTAAAACATGGATTTGAAGAAATAGAAGCAGGGTTTATGAAGCAGGTATGGTGGCACACACCTGTAATCTCAACACTGAAGAGGCAGAGGCAGGCTGATCTCTTAACTCAAAGCTGCCTGGTCCACATAGTGAGACTCTGTCAAAACAATAACAAAAAGAAGTCTATGGGAAGATCATGGCTGATATGGGAGAGACCTAGAGCAGGCACCATGAGGACCATAACAGGCTCTGCAGAGGACAGGGAAAGAGGAGCCGTGCCATTCAGAAGGAGCATCTAGAACCTGTGTGTCAACGTGTGATCCATGCCTGACCTTTTCAAAGATCATACTCTCCTATGGATTGACTCAAAAGAGATATCAAAAAGAAAATGTTCTTCTGCACTTTGAAATAAAAGATGTGTTGTACAAATTGTTTTTAAGATGTTGTCCTTTAAAAGAGCCCACTTGCTGCTTCTAAAGCCTCCCACCCATCATGGAGGGAAGTAAGAGTACACGCTAGGCTGGTCACTCCCTCCTCTGCAGACAGCCTTTCCCCGGAAGGGTCCTAGCATACACTGGTGTTGTCACTTACATGCCTTCCTTGGCAGAGAGCCTGGCTCTCCAGAAGCATGGCCAAGGACTCGGGACACCAACAGCTCACCCCTGGCCTCGCTGTGCCTCGATGGCATTCCGGCTGCTGATGGGTTTACTCTGAGGAAATAAACTTTCCAGTAAGTATAGGTTTCCATTCAGGGAAAATCCTTTCGAGTTTTAGCTCATTCTTACAGAACTTTGGAGAGGGTCCTTCCTGAAAAGTGAATGCATGCAAAGTACATGCCTATTGCTCCCCAGCATCTCGGTCACCTCCTGGAGTCACTGAACAATTACTCCCCATTTTATAGGCAGAAGAGAGGGCAAAGAAGCTTCACTCAGTTGAGAGACTCTTGGTTCAAGTCAGCTCTGAGAACCTCACTTTCAGGACACCTCACTTTCTCCAGAATGCCTGCCAGTTAGTTTCCAATTTGAGGTTTCCACATGAAAACCATTATCCAAACAGACCACCCACAGCATGCTGCTTTAACTTCTGCACTTGGCGTGTGAGGAAACGGTGCTTTAGAATATTACCCTGATGCTATCACAGTTGTTGCTTTTGAAGGCAAATATTTAATTTGTGAAGATTGCAAAACTAGGAACAGTAGAATGTTGGGCTCCTCCTTGTGTTTACAGAATAAGCAGAATCTAGACAGTGACAAAGGCACTTCCCTGTGAGGACCAGCTCATGATCTTCATCAACTACCAAACCAAGCAAAGGAGGGGCCCATGGAGACACAGGCTCAGTTGCCAAATGTTCTTGCACCCAAGAAGGATCTTAGGGTCTCCCAGCCTACCTAGGTTCTCATCAAAATGGTCTCAGGATGTGGGGTCAGGATTGGGGGTTTGGGTGAGTTTAGGTGGACATCTTTCCTGTTCACCTTGGTGGCCTAGAGATGACAACAGTCCCAAGTTTTCCTGGGGGACTGAGGTGACTGTGTCTGCCAAAGAACAATGAGCTCCAATTTTGCTCAAAATTTGTTGAAAACTACATGAAATAAAAGACTTATTTCCACTTTTTATGGAAGTGATAGGATTCACAGACTAACAAAAATGAAAGTTCGTGGGAAGAAAGTTCGTGGGAGCAACATTGGCTATGTGGCCCCGTGTGTGATTGATGTGTGGAAATCCGTCTGCAGGCCTCTGCTCCTTGCCTGTTCTCACACCCTGTTACACCAAAAAGGAAGACTCCTAGCAGTGAGGCAACTTGCCCAAGAACTCTCTCCCGGAAAGGGGAGGCATCTTCACCTAGGGACACAGACTTCAGCTTGTATATTGTTCCGCTGAAAGCCAGTGCTGGGGTCTGGGGTCCTACAGCTGGCTGAAGCTGAGCCTTGTTCCATAACTACTTGGCTGTGAGGAAATTTTGTCCTTACCCAGGTGTGTACAGTGCTGGGTACCACTGAGCTCCCAGGATGCAACAGGAGCCACTCTATGGTTGCCCAAGTCTGCATGAGTGTTGTTCAGAGCTAGAGGATGCAGCTCACAAAAGTGCCCCCAAGGCAGAGAGCAGACTCAGGTGGCCATGTTCTCAAACACAAGTGTCAGAACCACACCTGGCTGTGATGACCCAGGACTGCACTAGCCTCAGCATCTGTCTAAAGTCAGGCTGGGGATGTCCTGTTACAGTTGGTATGGCCTCAGGTGGCACACTGCTTGGGCAGCGATATCAGAGGCAGGTCCCTAAGAGAGGATGCCAAGGGCAGATTTAGTAAGATTAGGTGGGTGTATTAGTCAGGTTCTGTTACAATATCAAGTGTCAGAGATACTTTATGAAAAGGAAAGGTGTATTTAGCTCACAGCTTTAAAGGTCCTCAGCCATGCAGAAGAATGAGTTTTGTTCTCTATCAGGGAGGCAGCACACCAAGCTGGATCTGCCTCACCTGCCAGAGGGAAAGGGGAAGAGATCCAGGTCCCACAGTGCTTTCAAAGGCACATCATAGTGACCTGAAGACCACCCACTTAGCCCACTTCCTAAGTGTTTTACCATCTCTCAATTATGCCAAGCTGGGAGTTGTGGGGGGAGGGTATAACAGGGCTACACTCTAGAAGAAGGCACACCTCTTAACAAGATAGAACATGCTTCCTGTCCTCCAAGACCACACATACACTGAGGCTGACTTTAAGAGTCAAAGGGCTCAGCAGCTATGTGCTGTGGCTTCTCCATGGTCAAATCTACCTGAGATGTCTGCCTCCTCTCTCCTGCAGAGCTCTTACATGAGCAGATCTGGCCCTCCCTAGGATCCTCTCCATATAGAATGTTCTGGACTCAGTGAATGCAAACAGGAAGAGGTCACAATGTACTGAGGTGAAGGAACAGTGGGCTCCTGAAGTCAGCGAGAACACTAGACCAAGCTGCCCCTGTCATCCATGTACTGTGGAAGCTCACAGAGCACGCCGTTAGGTTTGGCGTGTGTGTTGTCACTGATGCTCACAGCAAGCTGGGGAGCATCATGTACCCTACTGGCCTTCAGATGAAAAGCTAGGAGAACTCCAGTCACAGCCACACTGCCTGAACCCTGCCCCTCAATGGTCTGGCTAGATGTCCTCCAATCCCTACTGCCTTACAGCAGGCCCCCAACCCAGGAGTTACTGTTCCCACTTTCCCTAAACCACAGCATGCTATAGGGCATCCTCTCTCTCTCCTCTCTCCCTGTGGTGTGTGTGTGTGTTTATGGGTGAGTATATATGTTTTTCTAGAGATCATGCATGTAGCTTGGGACAAGGTATAAACTAGACTGACGAAGTGGAAGGGGAAAGGCAGCTGTAGGTAAGTCCAGCCAGCAAGGACGTTACATTGGAGGTTAGAGCTCCATTAAACAGAAAAGGCCAGTCCAGCTCTGCTGTCCCTATCTGGGTACCACCTTTGCCGCTTTGTGTCTCTCCTCTAAGGGCAATACAGATTCCCCCTCTTGCCTCTAGCAGAAAAGAGTTGTTTGCTAGCTGCAGGTCAGACCCTCAGAGTAAGCTGGAGGAGGCTTGCTCTGATGGTTCTGCATCTGTGAACTTTAGTGCATCTTTTCCACCCAGTGAACTTTTTTTTTTCCAGATAGGGTTTGTCTATGTAGCTTTGGCTTTGTAGACCAGGCTGGCCTCATTCTCAAGGCAATCTGCCTGCCCCTGCCTCCCTGAGTGCTGGGATTAAAGCCGGGCACAGTGGCGCACACCTTTAACACAGTGAGACTCGCCCAGTCTTGGGCAAAATCTGGTCTCCTATGGCTTCAAACTCATTTTCTCAGACCAGACTTCAATGCAGCTCAGATTCCAAACAGTTAGTTCTAATGCATTCACAACTTCAGCAGATTGCTAAAAACCATTGCTCAAAACAAAGAATTCTGTCGTGCTGTTGGCCTCAACGTTTACTGGGAGGATGTTCAAACCCCTTAAAAACCTTGGGAGCCCCTCACGTCAGAAATCTATTGTGAGGCTTTCATTGGCTGCTGACAAGGTCCTGGTTTTTTTTTTTCTGAGGAAGCCAAATTGATGTGATGCCTTCACTTCATCCAGAAGTTAGCGCTGTGCCAGGCAGTCTGCACCTCACCTGTGTCACCTCCGCCCATATGCAGCACAGGTGACTGTCACAAAGGATCGGATCAATGTTCCCATTAAAGCAGAGGCTGGAAGAGTCAACTTTTGTCTTGGTTTATTTGCAGAGACTGTGCAAAGTGTAAACATTAGGAGCCCCTCCACAGTATAAGGGTTGCTGGGCTTCCCGGCAGGTGTCCAGGTCACCCCAGTGGAATTCATGGGTGAGGGTGGCCAACACCATGAGTTCACTCTTGATTACTTGCCCATCACAGACAGAAACCTCCACAAACACACAGGATATGTACATGCCACACAGCCTGCGTGGAATTGCCCATTTCCCAAAGCCACCATTCAGCACTTGGAACGATTTTCCAGGGCTGTAACTGGGCTCCTGGGACAAGTGGATAATTCTGGGGGTAATCATGGTATGGAGCAGAGAAAACATAAGCCAATCCCAGACCATCTTGTTATGACATTGGTCTCCCAAAATAAATACATATCAACAATAGCCTAGCATAATGGTACACAACTATAATCCTAATACTTAAGAGCCTGAAGCAGGAGGATTGCTGGAAATTTAAAGGCCAGCCTGAACTACAGAGTGGGATCCTGTCGCAAAAAAATAATTAAGAAAACAATTCAAGCAACAAAATATATAATGTGGTGTTGGACCTAGAATTTACTATAACTGTCCATTGTTTTCCTGATATAAACGAATGAATGAATGAATGAATGAATGAATGAAGATAAAGCCATGCTTCAGAAGAATTCAAAGTGGGTAGACTGTCTGTCTTCAGGAGGGAAGACATCATCTCTGCCCTTAAGTGTGGGTACACTGTAGAGTGTCCCCAAAGCGTGCAGTGTGGAGGTGGGTCCTAGCTGGGAGTCACAGTGAACACCAGCTATAAAAACGACTCTTGACTATGCACCTTGGACAGGATGTGAGATTTGTCTCTGCGCTCTGCTTCTCCCCTCCTCCCCCCAAAAAACAAATTTATAAGCCCATCCAATAGAGAAAAAGTTCCCATTTTGGGAAATTCTATTAATAGCACTGCTTCCTAAGTGGTCATGACATCAAACACAAGGGAAGTCTGAGAAATTGTCAGTCACCGTGAATTTGTGCATTCTGGTGTCTTGGGTGGGGTTCTGGAGCAGAAGGAGACTAGCAGTGAACAGTGAGGAAATTCGGGTAAAGGGTGGTCCGTAGTTAGCATCAAGGCGTCAGTGTCGGTTCCTAAGTGAGTTGGACCACACGGTACTGTATGAACTTAACACATGTGAGAACTCTGGCTGAGATCTGCACGAATCTATAAATCTAAAATTTCCTTAAGTAAATGGTTTAGTAGGAGTTCCCTAGCTAGGACTCCTCCCTGCTCTCTGTGCTTTCTACCAGCCCCTCCCATCCACCCCCTTCAGTACTCCCTCCAGACAGCTGTGATCTTCCTCTCTGGTCCAGGATGGCATCCTGAAAAAGCCATAAAGTCAGCCCGCCCTGGGTTGCCAGGCCCACTCCTCAGATATCATCTGCCAAACTTGCTCTTGTTGGCCCAATCACTTTCTATCTCTTTAAACACTAAATAGACTTCTAAAGACCTTGCTTCTGAGGCCCTTTCCAAGCTTCTGAGCTCCCAGACCCAGTCCCATGCCTCAGCTCATTCCCAGGGCTTTGGCTGCTTCCGATGCTGGAATGGGAATGAGTGGGCTTCCTTCCTTTGGCAACCATAAGCTTACCTGAGGTGTACACATACATACCATGTGTAGAAGTCACAGGTCTTGCCCCCGTGTGCTCACAGATTTCCATCTCTCCCCCAACCTGCTGTCCCCAAGTTCTAAGCATAGGAGACTAACCTACTGTCTAAACCAGATAGGCAGGCCCCTTCTGGCTTCCAGTTGTATTCGGCTGATAGGAGGTGTCTGTGGGAGACCTAGAATGGCAGCCAGCAGGAACTTACTCTTTACCTCTTCCTCTAATGCTTGACCCCACTCCAGAATTCAGATCTACGTTTCCCCTGCTCCTCCACCATCCCTGCCTCCACGTGTTCAATGCTGGAAGTAACTCCGGTGCATCATCACTTGCTACCCTTGGGCCTTGGGCCTAGCTGCGCTTGCCCAGGTGGTACTCAGGGCACGTGGTATAAGGACAACACTAAGGGAGCCAACAGAACTGCTGCCTGGATGGTATCAAGGAGGATGGGTCACAGCCTCTGGATCCTGACTCTTCTCCAGAGCTCCTGCAAGCCTCAGAAAGGCCAGAGCCTGGAGGCAGTCCAGAGAGAAGGAAGAGCTTGGCTCTAGCATCAGCATGGCCTAGTCAAGCCCTCCTCCTTGCAGAGGCTAGTGCCTCTGTTTGTAAACTAGGACTCTAGCTTTCTTGGTGAAAGAATTAAAGTAGCGTTAGTAAAGGGCACCACAGTTCCTGGCACAGAATCCTGTTTGGGAAATGGGTGCACATGAACTCAAGTTCTGTAGAGGGAGGGTGCTGAGCCTTTTGGAATAGGGGATGCTTGGATCTACTGCTCTTGCTTTTACAGGGCAAGCACCTGAGCTGCAAGCACTATGTACAACTAACCACGAGTCCCACAAAACATCGTGACTTATATAAACTCAAACGCTGGTGTGATGTCCAAAAGAGCCTGGTGTTAAAGGGTCTTTGAGAGTCCTGATGACACATTCTTCTTATCAGGACAAAGAACCTGTGGCTCCAGACATAGCTGGATGTGGACTCTCCATCACACTGTTCCCCAAAAGGATATTCTTCATTCAGTGCCCAGGGAAGCCCAGCACCAGGGAAGAAGGCGTGGGAAGTTCTGGGAACTGTACTTCCCCAGTGGCACCTAAGTTCAGACCTAGAATAACCTGGGACATTCAGTTGAGGCTGCTGAGGCTAGTGGACCCTAAATTTCTAGGGCTGGGCTCAGCACCTCCCTCCTACCCCTGACAGCCTCTGGAAGGAATTGCCAGCATCTATGGCCCATTTCTATGCAATGTTCTATGCAATGCATCCAGAGTTCCATTATTTTCTGGGCCATTGTTTGGTGACTAACATATCAGGCAAAGATGGTTTGTTTTATGTCCAAATTAGCCAGATAAATTCTCACTGCAGTGCAGTCACAGCCAAGACAAGCAGGGTGGGGAAAAACCAGTAACCTTGGCTGGTCACTGGTCTTGCCAATGCTTGGTAGCAGGCAGGACGTCATACCCCAGCCTAAGATTGCACATACTTCTGAGCCTACTCTGCCCCTGAGCTCTCACATTGGCAGGGATAGAGAGGGCAGTGGCTGGAATGTTGGCCCAAAAGCCAGCCAGAAGGACTGATTGGATGTTTATGGGGCAGAGAGAAAAGTGGGGACCACAGCATGGCTGTCTGGCTGTGAGCAGGGACCCTCACCGTGTCAACGCCTATCTATGTTTTTATCCATAGTCACTGCCTGGTTAAATCATTAATTTCTCCAGCACTGGGGCCAGAATGCTGGCTGAAGTTCTGTAGCTTGGAAGTGGGTGCCTTGTGGATATGTCTCCCATGGAGTGTAGCTGAAATGACAGAGGACTAGAAAGTGTCTTAGTCATGTGTGGTGGTGAGAAATGATCCTAAAATGTAGCAGCTTAGGGCAGCACTGTGACTTTCTCACAGGCCTTTGAGGGCCAGGAGCTGCAAGTGACTGGATGGCGGGTGTGATGCAGGGTTCTCCTGAGGTTGCACCTGCGTCTATAGCTGCAGACTGAGCCGGAGTTAAAGATCCATAGCCAGAAAGGTACAGTCACATGCTCATAACTGGTTGGACACCGTCTGTGGGTACGGGCTACCCAAGTGTCCTACCACATGGATGCTGAGCCATGGGATGGGGAGAGCTAGCTAAAAGCCATGACACCTTCTGTGGCCACTGAGTTGCACATGGTCCCTCCCACTCTCTCTCCTGTTCATTAGAACATGTCACTAGAATCCAGAGGCAGAAGTTAGGCTCCACCTTTTTGAAGGTGGAGTATATTAAATCATAATGCCTTGTTTCTCCCCAGCTGGCCCTTGACTTCTGTGTTTCATTGAACAAATGCTTGGAAACTGAGGCCTCAGTCTCTTCTTTTATAAAACGAGAGCACTGTTCAGGTTGATAAAGCCTCTGTGTCAGCACTCAGACCCTACAATTCAGTCAATGGCTGCATTTGCTTATTAAACACCTACTCAGTTCTTGCTTTGTGTCTAACTCTTTTCTTACCTGAGGCTCCTTTAAAAATACGGACTTTCCCCTAAACCCAAAGAAATTCAGTTTTAATTGGTCCAAGGTAGATGTGCTAGATTTATGTCACCATAAGCTGGCGATATCTGAGAGGAGGGAGCCTCAATTGAGAAAATGCCTCCATAAGATATGGCTGTAGGGCATTTTCTTAATTAGTATTGATGGGGAGCGCCCAGCCCATTGTAGGTGATGCAATCCCTGGGCTGGTAGTTCTTCTTTTCTATAAGAAAGCAGGCTGAGCAAGTCAGGGGAAGCAAGCCAGTAAGCAGCACCCTCCATGGCCTCTGCATCAGTTCCTGCCTCTAGGTCCTGCCCTGTTTGAGTTCCTGTCCTGACTTCCTTTTATGCAGAACAATAATATGGAAGTGTGTGCCAAATAAACCCTTTTCTCCCCAACTTTCTTTTAGCCATAGTGTTTCATCCCAGGAATAGACACCCTAACTAAGACAACTGATAATAAACTCGTCCTCCCACCTTGACATAACTCCCTCCAAGCTGCTGCAGGTGAACCGGCAGCCTCACCTTCCAGCGTGAATGTGCTCACAGATAAACCTGAACTCTTAGTACAGTGCAGATGTTGGTACTGCAAGGGTAGGAAAATCTGAAATTTACGTTTCTGAATGTCTGACTTGATGTGATGCTTCTAAGAGGACAGTTTGAAGAGTGAGTTTTTAAAGTCCGACCAAGAGGTGCAGAAATATAAAGGTAAATCACACCCTCTAGGAACAAAACCACTGAGGAGTGAGGGAGACCCTGAAACCTCACGCGGCCTGGCTCTGACAGTTGGCCCCTTAGCATCAAACACTCCTCCATCCCCGGAGTAGGAGCTGCGGAGAGCCCAGCTCAGCTCTGTCTCCAACTCTTTCACAGGTTAGTTTACTGAACAGGGAAAGAAAAAAGAGATTATCAAATCTATAGTTGTCATTTCTTTGGGGCTATACTCTAGCTCCAGGGTGAGATATGGATTGTTTAACAAGCTTGCTTCATGGATCCCACAACAAATTAAGGCTCTTTCCAGACTTGTTTTTGTAATGTGAAATTCTAGGCTTGCAGAAATCCTTTTAAAAAATTTCATGAAAGCTACAATTAAACCATAGTCCTACTTTTCCTCTGCATGCTTTGGATGTTTTTGTCTTGTGTTCCCCTCTGTCCCCCAGGTTGCTATTGTAAATAGTCATAGAACCCTGGAACTTGATGCCTACGCCCTCTGTGCTCACTCTAAAAAGTGGTTTGAAAAATAAAGAACACCTATATTATACAGCTAACATCTGCTTATTTGTGAATGTATACCATGACTGTCTTTCTGTTTCTAGGTTACCTCACTCAGGATGATCTCTTCTAGTTCCATCCATTTGCCTGCAAATTTCATGATTTCCTTGTTCTTAATAGCTGAGTAGTATTCCATTGTGTAAATGCACCACAGTTTCTGTATCTGTTAATCCTTTGAGGGACATCTAGGTTGTTTCCAGATTATAAATATATAAATATATCTATTATAAATAAAGCTGCTATGAACATAGTGAGCAAATGTCCTTATTGAATGGTGAGGCATCTTTTGTATATATACCTAGGAGTAGTACACCTGGATCTTGAGGTAGTGCTATTCCCAATTTTCTGAGAAAGTGCCAGATTGATTTCCATAGTAATTGTACAAGTTGGCACTCCCACCAGCAATGGAGGAGGGTTCCCCTTTTTCCACATATCTCCAACATGTGCTGTCACTAAGGGTTTTTTTTTTTTTTTAATCTTGGCCATTCTGATAGATGTAAGATGGAATCTCAGAATTGTTTTGATTTGCATTTCCCTGATGACTAAAGAGGTTGAGCATTTTTTTAAGTGTTTCTCTGCCATTCTATATCCCTCTGTTGAGATTTCTCTGCTTAGCTCTGTACTCCATTTTTAATTGGATTATTTGGTTTGTTGGTGTTTAATTTCTTGAGTTCTTTATATATTCTGGGTATTAGTCTTCTGTCGGATATAGGGTTGGTGAAGGTCTTTGCCCAGTCTATAGATTGTCATTTTGTTCTGCTGACAGTGTCCTTTGCTTTACAGAAGCTTTTCAGTTTCATCAAGTCCCATTTATTAGTTGTAGATCTTAGAGCCCTGAGCTGTTGGTATTCTGTTCAAGAAATTGTCTCCTGTGCCAATGAGTTCAAGGTTCTTCCCCACTTTTTCTTCCAACAGATATAGTGTGCCTGGTTTTATGTTGAGATCTTTGATCCACATAGACTTTAATTTTGTGCAGGGTGATAGATATGGGTCTATTGCATTTTTCTACATGTGGACTTCCAGTTAGATCAGCACCATTTGTTTAAGATGCTATCTTTTTTCCATTGTATGGTTTTGACAGCCATCTACAGACCTAAAGAAGCTAAACACTAAGGAGGACCCTAGGCAGAATGTTTAAATCTCATTCTGAATGGCAAACAGGATAGACACCTGAAATGGTGGAAGAGAGGAAACAGGATGGGAGTCTACTATAGAGGGTCCTCTGAAAGGATTCACCCAACAGGGGATCAAAGCAGATCCTGAAGCTCAGGGCCAAACTTTGTGTAGAGAACAGGGAGTCTTATGGATGAAGAGAGGGATGGGATTAGAGGGACATGGAGAGGACAGGATCCCTACAAGGAGACCAACAAACCCCAAAGTTCTGAGCCCAGGGAGTTCTGCAGAGACTGATGTGAACAGAGGACCATGCATGGGGAGGAACTAGACCCCTTGCTCTGATGTGGCCGATTGGCAGCTCAGTCTCCATATGGATCTCTGAGTGAGGGAATCAGGGGCTGCCTCTATCACAAACTCAGTTGACTGCTCTCTGATCACTCACCCCTGATGCTGTAGCCTTGCCAGACCACAGAGGAAGAGGATCCAAGCAGTCCTGATGAGACTTAACAAGCTATGGGCAGATGGCAAGAGTGGAGAATTCTCCTTTCAGTGGACTAGTGGAAAGGGATGAGGAGAAGAGAGAGGGAGGGTGGGATGGGGGAGCTGAGGGAGGGGGCTTCAATCAGGATATATAATGAATAAATTGTGAAGAAAGAAAAAGAAAAAATGTTTAAAAAGAAATATAAAGAACTCAGCTGAAGTGTAATCACACCATTCCCTAGCACTCCCTGAGTTGTAGCACAACCGGTGCTTGTGCACACCAACACCCTCATGCATACTCACACCCTCCTGGTTCCTCACGAGTGGCCTGTGTGTAGCTTTCTGGTATCTGGCTTCATTAACATGTGGCAAATGCCCAAAGTGGGGGGTCCTAACTGCCCTGAATCGAGGGAGATACAGCCATGGTCATCAAATTTCATAGCAGAAGATACAACCAAGTGAAATGAACACTTTTCAAATGAGGGCTGAGAAACACAGAGCTGACCAAACACGCCTGAGGAGCAAGGATGAGGGCTGCCAGGGAGGAAGAGGCAGAAGAGACAGCTGACAGCTAGCATGGGCTCTGTCCTGCCTGAGGGCTCTGGGAAGCCATCATAGTTGTCTTCTTATGTTGTCCAGTACAGTTTTTAAGAAACTAAAGCCAGTAGTCATATGTGAAGTGTGTGTGCTTGGACACTGGACGAGGGAGCCTGTAAGGTGGTCATGCGAATCCAGGAGCGCCGAACATTTCAAGAGGATGCTGCCTAGAGGCCTACAGGGCAATGACATTAAAACAGTCTTTGATGTCTTTTTTACAAAACCAAAATCTGAATGCTAATATAATCCCATAGTGACTGGACTTTGGCCAAACAAATAGTAAAACCAAGGCATGCACTCACCCAGAGGTTTGATCATCTCCGGCAGACGTAGGTCCCAAGAAAACCAGTTTTTCTCCAGGTGGCTTGTATACAAGTTCTGGTGGGTTTTTCTGTTAGCTTGGATTGGGGTTCAGAGACTTCTTATTCTTTGATAATTTCATACATTTGTACAATGAAACATGACCATAGTCCACCCTCTATCTCTACAGTTTTCTCTGCATCCTCACCCCCTCCACTGGTAGCTTTTATTTCTTCAGTACCAAGCTTTAGCTCTGGTGACCCCAAGTGAAAGCTACATTCTGTTCACACAGTACTATGGAAAACAGCAACGTACCTCTTCCCTCACAGCCATAGAAGGAGCTGCTCACCCCAAGCCTTGCTTCCCCCACTGAGGGTGTCTGCTAGACAATCCTGCTTCAACTCTCACTAAGCCACAGGGTCTTCCTGAGCTCTGGGACAGCCCAGAAATCCCTGGGGGGCTTCAAAGGACAGTCATCCTGCACCAGCACCAGCTTCCAACCCTAGTTTGCAAAACTTCAACAAAAGAAAGGATTTGTAATTATGAATAAGTACTATGGTTCATTTCCTCTCATCCTCATGCTTTTCTCTGCTTATTTGTATACTCTTACAATGCACATCAGATAATATAGGCTGTCAGAGAGATAGAATGTGTAGTCCAAACAAATTTTTTGAGACAGGGTTTCTCTGTATAGCCCTGGCTGCCCTAGACTCTCTTTGCAAACCGTGCTGGCCTCGAATTCACATTGATCCACCTGCCTCTTCTGAGTGCTGGGATTAAAGGCATGTGCCACCACACCCGGCTTGGTCCAAGCGATTTTTAAGGTCCATTTTTATTATTTTTAATTATGTTGTGCACTTGTGTCTGTGTGGGGTGTGTGCACATGAGTGCAAGTGCCCTACAGCAGAGGCTGTAGGAGTTGGATTTCTCCCCTCCCCCAGCTGGACTTATGATGCACCTGCTGTGGGTGCTGGGAGTCAAAGTCTAGTTGTTGTGTTTTCAACCAGTGAGCCATCTCTCCAGCCCCCAGTGAATTTTTGTGTGCGCTGCTAGAGATGCATAATGCAAAAAAAAGGAAAGCGGGAAGGATAGAGGGAAAGAGAGGAGGAAAAAGATAAAAACAAAAAAGTAGAAGGCTTGGAGATGTGTGCTCCAAGCCATTTCATCTCAAGTTTTACTGTGCCTTTGAGCCACCTGAGAACTTAACTTAAGGCAGATATGGACCTGACCAGATTCTGCACTCCTTCTAGGCTCCCAGCTGGAGCACCTTGCACACCACAAAGTTTCCCCAACAGTGAGAGTAAAGTCAATGCTATCCTCGGGTTGCTGCTGTTAAATGCAAGGGTGACAGTCAAACAAAGGAGTCCCTCGCCATGCCAGGCAGGCACTACCATGGTACTGTACTGAGGGGCTCTGGAGACAGTCCTGGGTGCCCTGACAGTGAGCACTTGATAGCACTTTCGCTCTCCACTCTGTTGCTTCCCTGGAGACAGCAGGAGTCCCTTGCTCTGAGCAGCTCTGCTCCTGGATTGGCAGGCTGGGGCGGGACTCCCAGTCTCCCCCAAAGCTAGAGTTGGCAGGTTACTTAGACTTTCTAATCTCTAGGTTTTTCTGTCTTTTGTCTCTGGGAAGTCACTGTTCTCAATAACGTTACATGAAGAGACGTTTATCTTGCTGGTTCTTACCTTCCTTTTTAAAAAAAATTCCACCTGTGAAACCATCAAGCAAACAGAAACACACTAGTCCATCCTGTCTACCCCTCCCCCCAGTAGATTGTGTTATTGGGAGCTCTGGAGGGGAGGGGAGTGAACAATTGGCTGTGAAGTAAGACTGTGAAGTAAGCAATTAAATGATCATGAAACCCTTACCAAGTTTTTCTACAAAGATGCACTCTCTCCTACACAGATAACCTCATCTGGGCAGAAAAATCAGGAAGTCACACAGAAAAATCAGGTGCACGCTGTGCCGTTGTGAATGTCCTGATAATAAAACAGGATGAAAGAGAAGAGAGGAGCAGAGCAACACCGACTTGAAAGACCCGCAGAGCAGCAGCCTCCCCATCCTCAGCCCCTTTGCTCGGCCTGCAGGCCCTCAAACCATCTTTTCCCCAGTACGCTCACAGCAGCCTCAGGGAAAACACGAACCATTGAAGTAAAAGAAAATTCTAGCCTTTGATATTTTCTCTCCCTCTCTCCTGTTTGTCTCTGAAATATAAACCCACAGTGGTTATCACAGACGCTTGATCTCAGAAAGCACAAGATTGGCTGGCCTTCTAGGGCAAATCCTTTTTTTTTTTTTTTCTCCCCCTTTGCTTTGATTTCTTGTTTGTGGAACTGTTCTCTTATTGTTCTGTTGAGCTGCGGACCGTGGTCCAAATGCACTCAGGGCCCTCTCCCAGGGTAGGTCCCCCATCCCAGCTACCATGGAACCCTCAGAGAGGTAAGGAAGCAACCTTTATCATGGAGCCCACAGAGCTCCTGAAAACCAAAGGCACCAGGAGGGTTCCCTATCATTTGCATAAGCTCATCATCCTGTAATCCCATTATCCCTGGTGTTCAGAACAAAGATGCTTCCATCCTTGCAGGCTTTCAGTGGCACCTCCTGGAGAGGGTACACTGCATGACTGAGACCCACAATCCAGGCCATGACCCACTGAACTGCACTGTGACCCTAGGACACTCATGTTAAAGGGAGTTTCTTTGTTCCAGGAGGGGCCATCCTGAAAAGGCTCAGGCTGTGAACTCCAGGATCCAACTCTAGATCCCTGTTAGATCTAGACTGTTGGAGGCAAAGTGAAAACAAAAGAAAGGCAAGGGGCTCCCAGAGCAGAAATGTTCTTTAATCAGAACAACTGAAAAGCTGAAGTCTCTCCAGGGTATGGAGACTGTGGGCATGTGGGGAGGAGGTCCGACATTTTTCTAGGATAAAAAGAATGAACTTTAGAGATGGAAGATTCCATCTGCAGGTTAGTTCTCCAGCAGTCTCCAAGTGGTAGATACCAGTGGGTTTAGTATGTAGATCTTCTTACCAGAAGTTTCCATGGGTGTTATCAGTCAAGCCAACCCTCCTGCACAGAGCTTCTCAGTCCACCCGAGGCTTTAGGCAATTAACCCTTCACTCCTTGCTCTGTGCTCTGTGTTCAACCAAAGACCTTGAGTGACACTAGTAAATATTAAAATCATCACTTAACCTCCAAGCATTCATTGTAGATTATCTGACTTAAAGTTACAGTTGTTTCTCAAATTACAGTGAGGTTATGTCCTGATAAACCTTCTTAGCCAAAAGTATCCAGTCAAAAACTGCACTGAATAGAGGCTGGAGATGTGGCTCAGCAGTTCGGAACACATACTCCTAACACCCACACTGAGCGGCTCACAGCCACCTCTCTGCACTTCTAGAGGAACCCATGCCTGTCACTATGGCACTCACACACACATGGCTGCAGCAGCTCCACACATTTGGCATAATACACATACACACAAAACTAAAAAATAAGCCTTAGAAAATACATTAATTGCATTTACCCTCCACACAGCCGTGCTGATCAGATCAGTTGTGCACTTGGAACTGGCTAGAAGCCAAGCTCCCTGCCATGCCCATGCACAGCACCAAATTCAAATTCAAGGTCTGAAGTAGTTGCCACTGAATGCGCATCTCAAACCATCCCAAGTCAAGGAGGATTCTTAGTGTTAAAAGTAAACAAACAAACAACAACAACAACAAAAACAACAGAACTTAGCTAGTTAATAAAATGCTATGTGAACAAATCTTTGAATTTTTTAAATTTAATTCGTGGCAGGACAAGGATGGAAGAGGGAAATAAAGATGAGAGAATTGCTTCAAAGTTAACCTGATCAAAACACCTGAATGTGCTAATAGCTTTCTTATCAGAAGTTCTTCAGGGCCAGAATCTGCAGGAGATCCAAGGATACGATGATGTCAAATGTTTTCATGGTGCATATTAAGAGCCCCCGTTGGAAGGTAGAAGATGTCACTCAAAGATAAGGAAATTGGACCTGAATTTTATAACTAAATTTAATTAGCACTGATTTGAGGTTGGGAATACCTGGTTTTTCCAGTTTGGAGGAAATGCATCTTTGCCTGAAGGGTTGGTTCTAGAAGGGAAACCATGGGCAAATGAACCTGAAGCAGGGGAGGGGTCTCTGGGCATGAAAGTTCTCCATCTTGGGTTTCCTCTGTGATGTGATAAAACCTCTGCTTCCTTCTTTCCCCCTGCCAAATGCCACACCTCCTCAGCATCAAATGCCACTCTAGCACCCGTGCAGGCCACACACCTCCCAACCAAGGCAGTGCCCGGATAGAAATGGAAAAAGCACAAAGTGTTCAAAGTTAAGGGGAAAGACCCACAGTCTTCAGGAGGAAAAATCTTCAACAGAGTGAAACTCTCCTAAGCATTTCCATGTTGGTAATTTTTTTCTCTTAGTGGATTTGAAGACAGTGAAATGTATACTATCATTAAAAGAGACACCTGGGACCACTCTTCATCCACATACCTGCATGCATATTTTCTGACTTGGAAAAATGTTTTAAGTAGGGTTAATATTAAAGTATGCTTTTAGGAAGTCCTGAGAATATGGGTGGATAGTAGTTTTGGAGATAAAGCTTTAGATTGTTGAAATTTTTATTTTTCAATGTTAAGCTGAACTCTGCAGGACCTAACTAAATTAAAGTGAATGAATTAATCTAAATGAATTGCTAGTGTACAGTTTTATTTTTGTCATGATGCATGGCTTGTTGAATTTCCCCAAAAGATTTTGTCAGAAGCACCCTAAGTAGGCAACTTATCAGTAGGAACTCAGGAAGTTCCAGGTCTCCAAGGGTCAGCTTCTTCCTGGATCCAACTGAGAGCAGGCTTACCAAGACAACTAGATATTTTCAGTTAGAGCTCTTGGAGGGGTGCATCTGGAAGTCTGCCTTCTGAGGTAGCCCCAAGCCACTATGCCTGCTTGCATACACTTAGTTAATCTTCACACACGAAGAAGTCAGTGTCTCAAGCACGCTAGCCAGAGTGCAAACAGTTTTCAGCCACAACCCTAATATGTCTCAACTACTGGTTGAGGAAAACCATTCAGGAAACCATTGGCCTAGGCTGGAGTTGGGCTGAGGCTGTGCTGGGCCTGAGGCTATGGATGGGGCTGGGGAGAGGCATGTGCTGGTGTTGAGCTGAGGCAGGGGCTGTGTGTGTAGTGAACATGGGACTGGGCTGGGCTGAGCTGAAGTAGAGCTGGGGCTTACGATGCACACTGGGGCTGAGGATGACATGAGACTGAGCTAAGATGAGGATTGGCTGCGCTTGGCCAGGGCTAGGGCTCAGCTCAGCTGAATGGGCTCAGTTTACCTCCCTGTCCACTGTAGGTTTGGGCTTCTTCACTGTCCATCTCCTATTCATAATATCAAAGAGGAGGGATTCTTTCTCCTTTGTAGGTTTTAGATCACAGGGTTGGGTTCTACCTCAGAGTCACCCCAACTGGTCATAGCATACTGTGGGAGCCCCAGGGTCATTATGTGCTGAATGAGGTGCTCATTCCTCTGCATCACACATTTTATGAAATCAAGTCCTTGACCTGTCATGTAGAGACTGCTCAGTATGTTGGGAACATTGATGTTCTTGTGGGATTGTATGGTATGGTGCTACTACACTGAGACTTTATATGCGAACCCAGTAGCAACCTGGGTGAAACTGACAGGGGACACCGCAGTAACATGCATAGCTATGCATACAAGCATAGCTACCATGACCACAGACTAAACACTTACCTTTAAAAAAGCCTTCTTACAATTTTTATAATTTAACTTTTACCAACAAAGGATCTCTGAAAGCAAACAGAAGTTATTTTTCCCATGGCTTCTGTGAACTTTGCTAAATCTGTAGCTTATTCATTATGCTTTTGCTCACAAATGAAATCTTACATTTGCCATTCTGATAAGATTGGATAATGTAAAATTTTATAACATGCTTCACAGTACTGCAGTATGTTATTTTTGACTTGTTTGCATGGCCAAATGATCGAAGTTGTGAGAATCAGGGTCTTGCAACCTCTTGAGTACTCTGATGAGGGGCATGCAGGGGACAGCGAGCAGCCTTCCTTGGTACATGGGCCTTTGCTACCTGTGGTTGGTTGTCACTCTGAAGTCCCTGTGAGGACCAGCATAGGCACCACGTCTCCTCGCCTTGCTGGGAAGCTCTTTCATTAGCTTACAACACATGTGTTGTCCCTAGATCTCTTGTTTGTAGATTTTTAACAAAACCATGGAAGGGGGAAGATCTTTAGATTTGTGATTTTAACCCAACATCACTCTGCCAAGCACAGCCTGATTCTGTATGTGGCCATAAAATTTGTATGTGCTGTATATAGGCAAACATGAGAATGCCATTCTGGCAAATGGTGGCTTTGGGGTGGGGCCATATTTCCTCACTGGTAGCTGGATGAATTTAGACAATTATCTTAATCCACAGTTTCCTTTTGTTTGCAGTTTGAGGGTTTGCCAAATCCAATCCTCAGTTAGGTGCCCAGTTGCCCTCAATCCTGGTGGGGACATCAGTGTGACAGGTTTGTCAACAGGCACCTGACACATGTGCCCTCACTGAAGGACATTCAGATCCCTAGGGCACCCTGATTAGTGTACCATGACCTCCAGTGAGTGGGTCAAGACTAGCATTTTTTTTAATAGCCTAGTGTTGTAACATGGGATAGAATGGAGACAGACTCTCATGGAATAAGCATTGGTTCAGAGACCCTTACATTTCCTTCAGCTGCATGTCTCCATGTGTGATGTATAGTTCTGGTTGCTATGGCAGCAGATATGTTCAATTGTCAGTGTTGGGGCAGACACAGCTTCTTCTTGTTGGTCAGTACTGCCAGCAAGCTACTGAATGCCCTCTACATACTTTATGTAGCAAGCATTCCCTGTGGGAAAGGCTGGCCAAATATGGGGCATCTGGAACCAGTTCCTGGGGTTACTCCTAGTCAGGGCAGGGAGTAGGCATGGTACTGGAGAAGAAGTAGTTGAGACATCCAGACCAGCAAGCAGAGAGACAGAGAAACAGAGAGAAACAGAGAGACAGAGACAGAGAGACAGAGGCCTGGCATGCCCTTTTGAAACCTCACAGTCCACCCTGTGGCACACTTTTGCCAACAAAGCCACACCTCCTAATCCTTCTAATCTTATGAAGGATTTACACTCCCTGATTTATTCATCCAAATATATGAGCCTAAGGGGGGGCATCCTTATTCAAATTACCACACACCCCTATACAGGCTCTCTTGGCCAGAGGCCTCAAAGTATGGAGCTGCCACTGCTCCTAAGCCCTGTGACTGCCATAGGAACCAGGCCCTTTTGAAATCTGTAAACCTACATAATCTTGGCATAGGTTTTGAATACAACAAATAAACAAAGCAGGGAGAGAAGCAGTGTTGTGTTCATGGAGGGTCTAGGGGGTCCCAAATTGCCTGATAATAAAGAATCTATCATGCCTTGCCTTCAGGCACCTGGCTGTCAGTGTCTCCTACTTCACACACTGACAAGCTCAGATCATTCCTGTGAGTCTCACAGTCTTAGAAAATAAATCTGACTGCTAGTTCAACTCTTTACCCGCCAAACTACACAAGTCTCCAGTACTGAGACCAGGGTGTTCCAGCAGCCACAGTCCCAAGCTTGACCCTGCAAACAGCCTTGACAGTGTTACTGACATTTGGCTTCCCCCATATCACAAGCCCCTCCCCCATATACACACACCATTAGGCACTATTCCAGCATGTTCTTGAAGTCAGGAGAGCTTGAGTTGGCACCAATGTTCCCCTGGCTGCAGCCCATATCCCAAGCATGACCTTGGGAGCAAGCACAACATCTGTTCTTCATGGCTGGTGACTCCAATTACATCTGCCATCAGCTATGGGGCCACTTCAAGAGGACTCAGCAAAGAAGAGTGATATCGCATGATGCAGCCGGGACTCCCATAGCTGCCACGTGCCATCCAGCTCTGACCCTCTGTTTTTTTTTCCCCACGCAGCCTAAAGGCAAGACAGCCTGTGCTCCCCACCTATCCTTTGGAGTAGCCTACAGCTTCAGTTCTGTCAGGTGGTTTCCCCGGTCCCCACCCCCACCCCAGGCTACTGTGTGTTTCCACAGAAACAGTCCTTTAGAGACCTCGGGTGGAACCCAGCTTCCCAACTCTTGGCTTTGTGGTTTTACAAGGAGTTGTCATCTTGGCCTCCAGCAGTTCTCTGCCTCACCATCCTCCCTCTGCCCTCTGCCCTCTGCCCTCAGCAAGCCCTCTGGTTGAGCCTCCCACCTCAGCACATTTGCCTGTTTTAAGGCTTTCCCACTGAAGGAGGGAATAGCTCATGGTTGCTAATGAAAGTGATCGCAATCCCCATGTATTTATCTTAGATTATGGTCGTTAGGAGCTGAAACAGCTCCAGCAGCAGTCTGCGGTTGATGTGAAAACAGGCGAGTCCCAACAATGAGCTTAAGGAAAGGTGTCAGGTATAAATCTGGTCTTCAAACACCAGGGTGCATTCCAGACTTCAGAGACACTTCTTTGAATAAAGGCCCTTTTTTTTTTCAATCCTGCCTTTCTTGTCCTCGGGCCTGGAGCCGGATGAAAGTATAGGGGTGTGTGCGTTCATTTAGTCTGATAATGAGGGCGAGGCTTGCGGGCATGGTAATTTGGCAGCTCCGGCACTTCCTGTAACAGTTTTAATTTTTTTTTTTTTTTTTTTTTTATCCAAAGGCTGCTTAAAGACAAACATTTTTTGTTAAACTGCTAGTAGTTCATTTTCTGCAGGAACCGTGCAATTAATCTTGTTTATATTAAAGAGGCAGTTTGCCTTTGTCAGCTTTCCTGAGCTATAATTAATGAAGATCAAAAACGTTACAAAGACATAATATTTAGCTTAATGCAGATGAGGCCAGGCAACAGCTGCATCAATTAGAGGAGTAGAGAGAAAACAAATATCCCTTTGGAATAACTCAGATACATTAAAAGGTAAGGATCTTCGGGGATCATTCCCTCTGCCAGCCTCCCCGGTAGGCCTGGTGACAGAGTTTGGACATCAAATGGTTTGTAATGCCCCAGCAATCTCACCTCAACTGCAGTTGGAAGTACCTGAATATTCAGTGGCAGCTTAACCCAAGTTTAGCCAGGTGTGTGGATGTAGATCACAGGCTGAGAGCCTCAGTTTTGGTGAGGGGAGGCAGGAAAGAATGGGCAGGGCAGAGGAAGCTGGCTACCTAAAACAATCTAGCCTGCTGGAGGCAGCAAAGAAGTGAGGTGGTACTTTTTTTCAAGCCCTCTGAAGATGGTCATTAGAAATGAAAACAGTGAATCAGATTAACTCCGTGCCTACTCAGGTGACTTCCTAACCCCGTGACTAAGACCTGTGGCTTTCACGGGAGAGTTCAAAGGGACTGGCTCTGCTTTCAAACAGCAGTGCATGAGCTTTACCCTGTCACAGAGCTGATGGAACACTACCACAGTTAAGGCCACCAAGGAATCCCAGGGACATGGTTTGCAGACCCAAGGAACTGTAGGCGCATGTGCAACGAGTCAACAGGCTATCATCTCTTGGGGGCCTCACAAATTTGAGATCCCAATTGCAAAAGCCCAGGGTGGAGAAGAAAAAGCAAAAGCAGTAAGAAGTCACAGATTTTTTTTTTTTTTTTTTTTAGCATGCTCTGATGGTGCAAGAAGATAACCTGGAAGATGAAAGTGGCTGAATACAATGTAGTAATAGAGGGAAATTCTACTCAATCAATTACAAAAGTAGCTGGGCTTGTGTGTGGTTCTGGCTTCCTAGAACAGATAGATATCAGAATCTGCCTGTTCAGATGATGCAAATTCATTTCAGGATTTAATAAAGCCCAAGGGTGTCATTCTCACATCTCAGGTCTTAATCTTGTGCCCTTTAGCTTCATAATTCTTCCTTTCACAATTTATAGGAAGAACTCCATCATATAGACACAAAAAATGTTTATTGCAACAGTATAATTGTGAAAATTGGACCAATATAAAGGTCAAATATTAGAGAACTAATTTATTTGTGATTCACCAATATAATGAAATTCTTTGAGCCATTAAAAAGGTTAGTAATCAAGGGTGGTGGTTCTCAACCTGAGTTAAGATCCCTTTGGGGAGGGTTGCATATCAGATATCCTGAATATCAGATATTTACAATTCATAACAGTAGCAAGATTGAAGTTATGAGATAGCAATGAAAATAATGTTATGGTTGGGGAGCTCATCACAACATGAGGAATTGTGTTAAAGCTTCACAGCATTAGGAAGGTTGAGAACCACTGCTCAAGGAAATGGAAAAGCAAACTGCTAGCCTAATCTTTTCTTAAAAGGTGTGTTTGAACAAATAAAAACCCAGATAAAATGCATAATGGGGTTGGGATTCTATTTCCTTTTTGGGTATTTTGTTTATTTCCAGTTCTTCAAAGAACAGAAAATAAATATACTACTCCTATGTGCCAGACACTCTGGGCTAGGCTCTAGACAGAGGTGTTTACTGATGAGACAACCATTACACACAGATAGTTCAGTCTTCAAGAACACATAACTACTAAGTGAACACAAGGACTTTTGTTACTTCTTTTCTTGTGGCAGCTGGGAAGCCTAGTATATGAGAAACAAATACAAATTATCTAATGTATTGGTATTTAAATACTTGGTCCCCAGTTGGTAGAACTGTTTGAGAAGGATTAGGAGGTGTGGCTTTGTTGGAGGAATTATGTCAACTGAAGCCTCTGAAAGGTCATGGCCCAGGAAAAAGAATCAGTTCAATCCTTAAGGCTAAAGGCAGTAACTTCAACAGTCCAGCCCTGATAAAGAAAGTCAAGCCTGCCAGTGTCAATAGAACCTTCCAGTAACCTAACAACTGCCAAAGTATAACTCTTGTCTCTAGATTCTCTCTAATAAATCCTTATAATGTTATGTACAAAAAAATGCCAGCTACATGAAGTTGAAAAATGTGACCCATAATAATAATAATTTTAAAAATAGTTGATAGAACAATTTCAAGGTAACCCTTGTTGGAAGTAACAAAGACTTGAGAACAACTAATTCTAATATGGTCAAGAATTTAAAGGGAAATTTGAGCACAATCAGTGAACAGATGGAGAAATTCAGCAAAGAAAGTGAGTTGTTGTTGTTATTTTAAGGAAACTCCAGAACTAAAAAGAAAAAGGGCTTAACACTTTGGAGGCTATAAAGGAGCAGTGAACTGAAGTTAGATCAGTTGAAATTATAAAAAAAAAATCATAGGATTAATACAATTTTTATCATGCCCTTCCATTGCTCAGAAGCACACTATCTCCTGCCTTACCTACTCACTGCAGAAAGACTCTATATACTCCTGACCTTTTGCAGCTAATCCTCAAACTACCTTCTACCTATATCTCATAATACCTCATTTGAGGTCCTACCTCATCCATGTTCTAGCCTGCTTTTCTGTTGCTGTGATAAACACTAAGACAAAACAAAAAACAAACAAACAAAACAAAAAAAAAACACTTTGGGAAGAAAAGATTTATTTCATTTTACATTTCCAAGTAACAATTCATCACTGAGGGAAGTCAGGGTAGGAACATAAGGCAAGAGCTGAAACGGAAGCCAAGAAAGCTCACAGCTTACTCAATTGCAGCCCACGGCTTGCTCAGCCTACTTTATTATACAATCCAGGACCTTCCTAGAGGTGGTGCTGCCCACAGTGGGCTGGGCCCTCTCATATCAATTATTAATCAAGAAAATGCTCCACAGAGTTGCCTCCAGGCCACTGTGACAAAGGCAATTCCTCAATTGAAGTCCCCTATCCCAGGTGACTCTAGTTTGTCTGGCCAAAAGTACCCATCACACCCACGAACAAATTAGCATAACCATCTCCTTATCTTTCTGAGCATCACAACCATCTCAAACCCTCTCCTTTTCCAAGTTCTTAGGTGGCATCAAGTGCCTTTACCCAGGAAGTGCTCCTCAGTGGGCCCAGCTGGCAATGTGACCTCTCCTTTTGCTCCTCTGCCAATTGAATGAATGTAAAAAGCAAAACAAAACAAACAACACAGCAGCACTACAGGAAAGCAGCTAGCACTTCTGCTTTTGTGTAAAAATGTCCTCAGTCCTGCTCATTTGTCTATAGTCCTGCCTTCTTCATATGGGCACTCCATTTGGTCTCAGAGCACATTAATGTCCACTCAATTAATAAGCACATAGCTATGCTATCACAGAGTAGTCCTTTGGATATTTCTATCAACCTTCACTGTATGATGTAGTCCTAAGAGGCGCTCATGGGCTGGTAAAATACAAGAGCCTCTAGATATATGTAGCACCATATCCTCAGTGTGCATGGCAGATGGAGAAGTTGAAGGCCTGGGTGAAGTGTCTTTATCCATCGTGGTACGGCACTCCTTTCTAAACATTGCCACCACCCAGATGCAAGCTCATAAACAAGCTATACAAAGGATTTGAAACAACAGCTTTCAAATACACATTTAAATTTTAATGTGACTAACCTCCTTCCCCCTCATCATTTATAATCTGCTTTGCATTGCTTTCAATCTTCCTGACATTCATGACCTAATAGTATAATAGTCATGAATGACAGACATCCTGGCCTTAGATGATCTTAGACATAGTTGCTGAGGTACCAGAAATAAGTGTCAGTTCAGCTCTTGGTGACTGTCTATTAAGTTTAGGGTCTTTCTTGACCATCTGCTGGAGGTTAGGCATTCCATCAAGTTAGATGACACAGAAGATGGTACTAGATGATTCAATGCATAGCTGCCATCAGCCGCCATAGACTTCTCAGGGTACTGAGAAACACTTAGGTATATAGTTATCAGCCTGGTGAACAAGCACCAGATATAGATAGGTGTGTTACCTAAATGGCCCCAGAACACATTTGTCCTACCAGATGCTTGAATGAAGTGACGCATAGCAGAAGCTACAGCTGAGTCTCCAGCCAGCAGCCCAGCCAACGACACCCTTCCTACCTTTATCAGCCACATGCAATTCCTGCTCATCCAAGGTGTAAAGGTGAGGACTCCAGGGCAACACTGCAGGGACATCATTTGCTGAGACTACAGTGCAGCCATACTTTCCCTCTGCCCAAAGTATTGACCCCTAGCTCTCCCTGAACTTCCATCTCAAGTACCAGGTTTGTGTCCTGGAGAGCTCCATCTATGAAGTGGAATGGAGGACCAGGCCAGGCTGAGGGCAGCACCAGCAGAATAGAGAGTCGGGGGAGCAGAAGAAGTCTCCAGTGAATGTGATCATGGTCATGTCAAAGACCCTAATGCCTCAAACCCACAGGAATGCCACGTCCTTCCCCTGGTCAAGTATGGATGTTGACAATGTGTGCAGAAAAGTATCAGCCACAACTTCCTCCTCTTGGATGACTATCGCCTGAGACTGAGGTCTTACAGGGACCCCTAATGAGATGAGCTAACCCACCTCCTTCTTTGGCTGTATACAATAAACCCACCTCCTTGTTCAGCTGTGTATAATAGACTGCTGAGTTTCTGAGCTGCTGGTGCATCTTCATCAGAGTGTGTGGCCTACCAATCCCAGCTATTCCTGTACACATGTTTGTCGTTTCTTCATCCCCCACGAAGGCCAGTTCCAAAGCCATGTCCTTAGGGTTAGGGTTTTTGCTGTGATGAAACTCCATGACCAAAAGCAGCTTGCGAGGGAATAGTTTAATTTGGCTTCCACTTCTACATCATCCTCCATCATCCAAAGAAGTTAGATAGGAAGTCAGGCAGGGCTGAAACCTGGAGACAGGAACTGATGCAGATATTGGCTTGCTTCCTCTGACTTGCTCAGCCTGCTTTCTTATAGAACCCAGGACCACCAGTCCAGAGAAGGTCCCACCCAAAATGGGCTGGACCCTCCCCATCAACAACTAATTTAAAAAATACAGTGTAGACTTGCCTATAGAACAATCTGATGGAGGAATTTTCTCAATTGCGATTCCCTCTTTCCAAATGTCTCTAGCTTATGTCAAATAGACGTAAAACTAGCCAGCATAACCATGTACTCAGCATTACATCCACAGGACAGACTTGGTGCCTCTGTAGCATGAAGACAAAAACCATGCCCTGCCCCACCTCTCAGTCACATGGCGTTGGAACAGAAAAGATTAAACAGTCCTTGCATTTCCTATGTTAATCTGCCCCTACCCCACATACTGCTGTTCATAGCTTTGGTCCCTGTAAGAAATAATGATAGTGACCTACAATAAGGTCCTGCTGAAACATACGAAATCTAAAACTACTCTAAAACTACTCAGGACACTTAGTCTACCCAGCATGGGAGCTTCTAGCCTGCCTCACACATACTCAGAACAAGCCTGCATCTGGTTCACCTAACACGAGGCCTACCTTGTGTGGTTGAAAATTCACCGTTGGATATGATTTGTGGTCATTAAAGTGTGGCTGCTATGAAATGCACATTGCTTTTCCTTTTTAAAATTTTTTTATTTTAGTTTTATGTGCATTGGTGTTTTGCCTGCATGTATGTCTGTCTGTGTCTGGAACTGGCATTACAGACAGTTGTAAACTACCGTGTTGGTGCTGGGAATTGAACCCGGATACTCTGAAAGAGCAACCAATGCTTTTAACCACTAGGCTACCTCTCTACATGTCGCTTTCTTACCATTATTCTTTCATGAAACTGTAAGTTGGGGACTGTTGAACACGTAGAAAGAATGTTTCAGAGAGCTGTGGATTGCTCTGCTGTGAAATGTGTCCCTATGTGTTGCAGCCATTCCCTGAGGTCAGACATTTTCCAGGTGTCCTCCCTCTATCTTCACAGCCTGGCAGAACCCAGCGTATGCACGATTTAACAGCCTGGTGGGCCCAGATGCCACAGCTGTCTCCACATTCCGGAGAGGCAAGGCCTTCTAACCAGATGTCGCTTGCTTCATAACCCTCACAAAATGAGGCTGTTGGTCATGGGGAGCTCATAAAACTTTGAGCTAGATGTTGGTTGCCCATGAGATCTCCCACTGAACACTATGAAGATGTGGGCACTGATAAGTCATGGGCTGTGCATATTTGTGGGGTTTGGGGAAAATGAGGTCATCCATGTTCCATGCAGTCTATGGGCTGAAGGGGCTTTCTGGTAGGAGATGCTGGTTCCTGCAGCCCCATGCCTGGCTTCCAACCTCAAGTGTCCCATCTAATGGGCATGAGAAGGAATCCCCAGGCAGTTTCTACAGAAAATAAAAGGTGTTTTGTGATCTTATTCACAAATCATGCCCTGGTTTGAAGGCTGGTGTCTTTGGTGTGGTGGCAACGGGAAATCATAATCAGAGGTAAAGGCAAGGTCATCCTGAACCAGTTGGCCCAGCTCCTGCCAACATTGCCATAAAATAAACATATATCCTACCACTGACTGAAAATCAAAATTGTCACAATATCTATCTATCTATCTATCTATCTATCTATCTATCTATCTATCTATCTATCTATCTATCTGTCTGTCTGTCTATCTGTATGTATGTATCTATGTATCTATCTATATCTATACATATATGAATGCTATTGTTTTTTTCATAAAAATAATTATTTTATTGTTTTTATTAAAAATAGTCTATGCTAGCCAGGTGTGGTGGCGCTGCCTTTAATCCCAGCACTCAGGAAACAGAGGCCAGCCTGGTCTACAAAGTGAGTTTCAGGATAGCCAAGGCTACCCAGATAAAACCTGTCTTGAAAAAAAACATAACAAAAAAAAAACTTTATGCTAAAAGTTTAAAAATTAAACAGGGTAATAAATATGAACAAGAAATCAAGTGTGGGGGCCTCTAATTCCCCACCCAGAAGTTACGATCATTACTTTGCAGTGAACAGGCAGACTTTTTAAAGTCACTGAACTGGTGTAGCACAATAACCAGGGAACCTCGTCGCTTTCATCGTGCAACTGCCCCAGCGTCAACTAAGCAGAGGTGCTGTGGGTGGTTTGAGGTGTGAGCAAAAGTCCTGGGAGTTTTTCCAGTAGAGAGTTCGGCTACTTCTCAAAGGAACGCAGCATCCGTGAAAGAAATGACAAAAGCTCAGCCTTAAAGCTGTTCTCTCTGGAGAACGGTAACCGCCAAAGCCATCTCACTTGTGCAGCTAAGGAGCGTAGGGCAGAGGCTGTGCTCTGTCGGAGGCAGAGATGGGTCAGGGCAGATCCACAGGCTTCTCAGAGGCCCTGCTTCGGGCAGGACCTGGGCTGATGGAGACATGCTCATATGTCTGTTGTCCCAGGTGTGTCACCATCCCAAAGAACAGCCCTGGCTGCAGGTGCTAGCAGGAATCCGGGTGATTCCAAGGAGCCTCTCTGTGAAGCAAGGGAGGCTGGGAGTGCCGGGTGGTGCTGCCAGGATGCACTCTGAGCACATCTTACCTGGAATGGAGGACTGCCAGGAGGAGGGCCGTTTGTCCTCAAAGACACCGAGCACTTGGCAACCCTCCCAAATGACTGATTCCTCATGCTTGAGGATTAGTGCTTCCAGCAGCAAGACGGAGAGGTGCCGTGTGACAGATCTAGGTAGGGAATCTCTAGTTTGGTTAAATTGTCTTTTACTTCAAGCAGCGTCAGAAGAAAGCATAGGATAGAACGATTGCTCACAGAGTAGGGCCTGCCCCAGGCATCCATGCTTCTATTTTCCGTCCCTGGGGGTTTAGAGGCTCTGGACACCTTACTAAATGGAAGTATACCACACTTGTCCTTAAGCCACAAAGCACATGGCAGGGTTTCCTTCCTTATATTCCACTGATCTTGCAGACCACATTTTCTTAATCTATTTAGAATCCCTGATCTTTGAAATAAATGTCTCTTTTTTATTTTGGCTGTATTATTTTCCAATCATTTTTCCTGGAATTCTGAGTGGGTGATGTTTACGATGCACAAATAAAGCAGATTTTATTCATTCCACCAACTTTTCACTTGGCTCTCATGAGGTCTCAAAGCAACCCTTTCCAAGATTTTAATGTTAGCAGGTTTCAGGCTTTTAAACTTTAAGTTTATTGTAGTACCAATATATTTTAGTTCTAAATACCTTGGCATCTTTGGAGGGCTCTTGGTGTAAGGATAAATAAAGTACAGCATTCCAACCATGACAGCATTGAAACGCATGTGGAACACCTACTAAACAGTTCTTTTTGCTTAGCCTGCTTCATTCTTTGGCAGAGCACCCACTAGCCTCTCCCAGGGCCTCTGGAGGAGGGCTCAGCCACACACACTGTGCTTCGTATGATCCTTTGTCACCAGATAAGATCCCATCCCAGTGCCAATCAGAAGGTGGGGTTTCCATGCAAACAGGCAATACCACAATGCATACAGCCACAGTGCCCTGTGGTCAGAGGCTCAAAGCTGTACTAAAAGAGAGCAAGCTTTTTAAAATCAAGGAACTGCGTCACTTTCATCATGCAACTGCCCCAATATCAATTAGGCAGAGGTGCTGTGCTCCCCCCCCCCCAGGCTGTCATCCACACAGGTGGCAATGGAGATCATCTGGTAAGCCTGGGCCAGCTCTGTAGCCAGCAGCTGCCTCTGCCCTTTGTGCTGACATAGTGATGTCTAGAGCATCTGGAACTCACTCTGTGGCCCAGCTCTTTTCTCTGTGTCATCTATCTCTGCATCCTATCTCTCCCTCCCTGGACCTGAGCTGCTCACGGCTCTGCTCACGGCTCTGCTCTGATGGCCTTTCTGTCCCCAACCCCAACTCTGACACTTAGCACTGCAAGGCTAAGCAGACACAGTAGCAAGGAAATCCTGTCCACCAATGACATAAGTGTCCTGGGTTCTTCCTAGAACAGGAAAGGGTCCCACTGAGAGATGAATGACAGACAGGGGCAGCTCCCACCAGCACTGTCACAGTCAAACTATTTTGACTTTTGAAAGAAAACACTGTTCTTCTGATTACATGTGCACACTGCTAATCCAAGTCTTTTTAAGCCCCCTGACTTTAAAATTCTTCCTCTTTTTACCATCTGAGAAAGTCCTACCTCTTCTTGCCCCATTTGAGAAGTGAGGTCACTAAGGCAAAGAGAGAAGAAATGACTCCAACAAGATCACTGCTCAGATTGTCTCTTGTCCATCTTGACCCAGCCCAGTAGTATCCCTGAGACAGCTGACTGGAAATGTCCCTCCAGGGGTGTGTAAACAGCAGCATGCAGGAAGACAGACCCAGGCAAGCACTTGTGCTCTGTTATTCAATGTACCAGGTCATACCACGATCTTTTGTTTTGTTTTAATTAGCACATAATAATTTTACAGATTTGTGGAGGACAGAATGGTAATTAAATATTGTGTGGTAGATCAGGATGATTGGCACATCCATCATGTCAATCAGACATTTATCGTTTCTTTGTATTGGGAACATTTAACTATAGGCTCTCTTTATGTTCAACTAATTGTCATCAACTGTAGCTGCCTATTCATGCAGCAGAACATTAGAATCTCTTCCTCCTGTCCCATTAACACATTGAAGTCCAGTCTTTGCTCTGAACTTTTTGTGCAGAAGTCAGGGTGACATTGGAAGCAAGTTTACCCAAATCTGTGTGACACCCTGGGTAGGGCTCTTCCAGGCTAGTAACAGCCTGTGTCAGCAAGGACAATCTTACTTTCCTTTTTTGTTTGTTTGTTTTGCTTTGTTTTTGTTTTTTTTTCCAAATCAGTTCTTGGGCTAGAATGAGTGCCTCACTCATGCTGGGTACTCTCCACTAAGCTCCAGCCCCAGCCCCTTCCATTCCCTTTCTAGGAAATGTATTGAATACTTCAACTATTCCACCTTGAAGAAAGGTCCAAAGTGGAAAAGAGGGTAGAGGCATTATAATCTACCTCTGTTAGTGGGTGGTTTAGCTGTATGAAGAATGAATGAAGCCAGGAACAGGTTTTGCTCTCAGTGTCACTGATTCCAAGCTCAGGAGGATATGAGCAGCCTCTGTCTTCTGTGCTGTCCTGCAAAGGCCCTGGGGATACAAAGCAGATCCACCTCTGGGCTCCTGGCTGCACTTGCAAGGTATCATGGCCTCCCTGAGTCCTTCCTGTTACTGTACTTGCAAAGAGAAGGCTCTTTCAAACCGGTGGAACAAGACTCTCATTTTGACAGGAAGGATCCAAATCTTTAAGTTCCTTGCTTCATGTTGGGACTCGAATTTAAGATAGAAAAACAAAGTGCTCTCTGAAGGATGACACATAATGGCTATTTATAGTTTGCCCCATCCGGGTCATCTGTGTGAAGCAATACACCTGTGCTGGGTCAGTGGGGAAAAATGGGGGTGGCCTAACCCCAGAAATAGGGGCATACCTGCTTTTGAAATACAAACAAACTAAATCCTGTCTACTCAAATTTAGAAGCCTGGAGCAGGTGGGGGGTTTTTGTTTTGTTTTGTTTTTTGTTTGTTTGGTTGGTTGGTTTGGTTTGTTTTTTGCCTTTTTTTTTTTTTTTTTTTTTTTTTGTGGCTGCTCTGGTGTGATCTTACACACTCTCCCACTTGATTCCTGGAGTGTGAACCTTTCATGGGAAGTGTGGATGTTATATGATTGTACCAGGAAGGTAAGCTGGCCTGATATTGAAAGGGTCGAGAAGAAAGAAGGAACGTTACTGGAAGGGAAAAGTTTCGGAAATGGTCGTGGGTCATCGTGTGGGCGGGAGGGGAAAGAGGAGCCTCACTTCCCAGTGCAGTCAGAGCGTGAGCAGCAAAGCCACCATTGACATCTCCCAGGAGATATCACTTGGACACATGGATCCTTATGATTTCCGTGGGTTTTCAGGAAGCCATGCCTACAGCACCCTGAGCCTACCCCTTTGCTGACTTGAGCCTCTTGGCCTCCAGAGACCCCAGACTCAGCTGCCTTGCTGTCTGGCTCTGGTTCTGTCACTTCTCCTCCCAAAACCCTGGGAAGGAAGAAACCCTCAAGCAGCTCTTGGCTTGCGCCTCAACAATCCTCACCATGTGTAGGACCTGCAGGTACCTTGGCTTCCCAAAGCATTCCTGATATGGTACTTGCAGGGAATGATAGATCTCTCTGCTACTTCATAGACTCTGCAGAGTGTAGGGAGTGGCCGTGCAGGGTGGTAGAAAGAGGTCTATATGTGATGGAGCCTCTCAGCACGGATGCCTGAGGGTATCCAAGGCAGTTCTCTCTGGCTGCTGCTGTCCCCTCTGTAGCAGTGTTGCCTAATCCCATACTCACTGAGTGATTTACCGGGCCTCCTTAGATACCCAGTTTTCTTCCTAAGCCAGAGAAGGCTACCAGGAGCAAGATCCCAGCACATAGGGACAGAGGTCACACAAAAGCTGCTGCTTTTGTTGGGATGACTACATTTGATAGCCAACACTTCCTTGTTGTGATTCTGGGAAGAGTATGGCTGTGGTGGCTCTGGGCAAACCCTATTATGCTTTAAACCAGTGGTTTTCACCTTCCTAATACAGTTCCTCATGTTGTAGCGACCCCAAACCATGAAATTACTTTGTTGCTACTTCATAACTGTAATTTTGCTTCTGTTGTGAATCGTAATGTAAATATCTGATATGTGACCTACAAAGGCATAGCCACCCACAGGTTGAAAACTACTGCCATTAAACTGTCCATGTTCCCTTTTGCCACATTCATGGGTGCCTAGGAAGAAGCTGCACATTTCATCCCTGGCTCTTGAATGTTTGTCCGCCTGGCCAGTGAGACAAGACAAACATAGGTCCTTCAGAAACTCAGTAAAAGCAATTTAGAAATGTGGTGTCTCCTGGCTTACCTATAGACTGGAAGAAAGACTGCAATCTGTGTGTGCTATCTCTAGGGAGAGTAAAAAAAGACATAGGCAAAAGCTGGGTGCTCCCCTTTTGAAACCTGCTTCCTACAGCAAGCATTGGGCCAAGACATCACCAGGTCCAGGAGACAACCCAAAACCATGTTTAAAAATGTAATCTTAACAAAAAGAAATCAAATAGGCAAATGAAAAAATTCTTTCATTTTTTAATATTGTGGAACATGAATTAGCAGAAGAAAAGATCAAGACACTAAATCCTGCCATATGATGAAGCCCAGTTACTCTGCTCACAGACAGGCTGCATGGTTCCACATGCCAGATAGTCTGCAAAACACAGGACACTGTTTTAGGGCATAGTGAGGACCACCTGAAATCTCTGCCCTTGGGAAGTAGAGTCAGAAGGATTGCAAATTCAAGGCTGTTTCAATTTATAATGACAAAAACTGAACAGGCAACGGTGGGGGTTGGGCAGGAGACAGCTGATGACAGAGAGAAGGGAGAGAAGGTGCTTTGTTCCGGACTCTGATATCTACATAGGTACAAATGATCAGAATGCTACCTGGATATGGGAGTTGTATGGTTTTATTCTGAGTGACTCCTAAAACAAATGAGCATTTAAAACTAATTTAGTCAGCAATGTGAATATAAAAATACAGTCCCTCAATAAGAACAGTGAGACTTTGGGTCTTCCAGAGGCCTGCAGGCTCCGAGAACAGCTACCACCATGGTGCATTGTTTACCTGCAGGCTCTGCTGGTCTTTATTCCAGCCCTGCCTTGCCTTGCGTGTCACAAAGTGGGACAGCATATTGCTCTGTGCTAAGTGAAGAGAACACTTTGGTGCTGGGGATCAATAGGGAACCAAAACTGCTCTTGGGTCCCGTCTAAGGCTCAGATGCTCCCACGAGACTGACCGGGACTCTCAAGAGTCCCACTGCTTCCTGTCTATGCTCCTGCTCCCAAGGACCATGGTGGCTTCAGAAGGCAACAAGGAGTACAGGAATGTAGGCCCCAGTGGGGGTGGTTACACTGAAGACATGCACATCTTGCCCAGCCCTCTGCACGTCGGCAGCATGCCTTCACCTTCAGACAGCCCCATCCACGAGGGAGCAGACTAATTTGCCCACGTTAACAATCTCAGAGGAGCCAAGAGCACTCTGAGAGTCTGTACTTTACAGCCTACTGCAGCTCTGCCCTTTATCTCCACTAAAGTCAAGGTCGTATTTGTCCCACATGCTTTGGGACTGTGGCCGTATGCCTACCGAACTGTGCAGCAGGCCTTCTCTCTATACAGCATGACTACCACCAGCTTCCTGCTCCCTAGCAGAGCCCTCTTGAGAGGGATGGCTGGTGTCATGGTGACAGCTGACATGGTGTCAAGCTGAGCACATTGCTTTCCAAATATCTGAAGTCTGTGAGAGCAAAGAAATGAGAGAAGAGCTGAGGGGGAACTTGGCATGGTATTTCCATAACATAAAACAGGGTATTCTAGACTTCATGGAAACACAGGAAATAATTAATTTATCTGCTGGTAAGAAAGGAAAACAGAGCAGTGATCCTGAAGAGGACATGCTAGGACTTCCCATTGCTGAGTGGGACATGTCAGCTATGGACCACCCTATTCTTCACTTTCCTCTGCTTTCCCACAGTGGCTCAGCTAACACTTGGCCATTCTCCCTTCAAAGAATCTGGGAGAGTCTTCCTGACCTCCCAAATGTGTCAGTTTCCTGTGCCCACCGTGTTCCCACTAAACTCATCCCTAATTCCCCTCAGTACTTATCTTGCTGACTTGTGTTGGCCTTTTGTGGTTTCCACCAAATTGTGAAATGCTTGCAGGACAAGGACAGTGTCAACCTGATTTTTTAGTCTTGTCTGGAATAGGTACTCTATTGCTTTGTGATGGACAAATGGACTGGCAGATAGCAGACCATGAGAGATAAGTTCTCCATGCACACACACAGAAGAGAGAGGACAAAGGAGGAAGGCAGGGAAGGAGGCAGGGAAGGAGAGAGGGAGGAAGAGAGAAAAGGGGGGGCTGGCTATGTAACACACTAAAATATAACAATAAACTGGGTATACCGCAGTTATTCTGTGAGGTTATAATGGTTTTGAGAAATTCCTGTGGCCTGGTGGCATCGCAGCCATGAGAGCTTTGTGGCATAACACATTCCTTGTTTGTTTTGTGGTGACACTGATATACACAAACCTACTGTGGTGCCAACTGCATACAAGAAAACGTAGTAAAATTGTCTACGGCACTTCACATTAGCTGATGATAATAAGCTACTAATATAATAAGTTACTTACATACTTATTATATTAACTTTTAATTGTTGCTTTAGAGTGCACTGCTTTACTTATTGAAGAACAAGGTAAGGCTGGCGAGGTGGCTCAGCTATTAAGAGGGTGAACCACTCTTGTAGAGGGCCTCGGGTTCAGTTCTTAGCGTCCATGTCTTGCAGGCCCATAACCGCCTGGAAGGCTGGCTCCTGGCGGAGCTGGCGCTCTTCCCGGCTTCTGCGAGCACCCACGCTCACCTGCACACTTACTACACTCACACACACACGGAAAAATCTTTAAAGAAACATAACTGACTGGGAAGCAGTGTTTGGTGTTGCTCTGCCATCAGGTTTGGACACCCACGTTCACTTTGTCTCCTCGCTACACTGTTTCGCTTATGTTCTGTGTGTCTCCAGTCATTCTCTTCAGCAGGGCGCCAGGAGCAGGAGGCTGCGCCACATGTGCCAGCAGCCTGCTGTGTGCTAGGCTGTACCATTCAGGTTTGGGAAAAAGCAATCTACGACACCCATATATGAATAACTTCTTCAAAACATCCCCATCATTATCTGTGTACATGTACTTTTGCGTTTTCATGTACTGTGTGTCCAGAGAACACATAGACGTGCCCCATCACCCTTAAGAGACAGCAGAAAGCAGATGACCCCCACCCCTCTGAGATTATCACTGAGAACTTTCCGAATGAAGACCTCTCAGTGCGGTGATAAGCGATGGTTCCTGGTTCTCTACTCCTGTGTGATGTGGTTTGAACTTTTCAGTGCCTCCACATACTTAGTGTTCAAACATTTCTGCCTCAGCTTCATTCTCTGTCCCTCTAGGCCCCTGCTTGGTGAGACTGCCAATTTTTTTGCTCTGGGATGTCCCTAGCCATGTAGCCATGAGAGTCCTTTCCTAGCAGAACCAGGGGTGGCCTCACATGTCTCGGGGCCATAGGAAACAGAAGAAATGGAGGTTCTGGTTCAAAACAGTCATTGAAGACCTGTGCCTGAGGTACTCCGTCACACCAAGCACTATACAAAGACCCTTTCCCCTCAGGGTCCGGTAGAGCAAATGAAGCAAATTTTCCAGACACAAGAAAGGGAGGCTGGATTCATCTCTGCACCACTGAGCAATAATTAGTACTCCCCCATGCTGTCACTCACCAAGCGGAAGTGCTTTTACTTGCTGTGGGATGAACCCCAGCTTCTGTTGGGAATGAAGGGCTTTCTATGTTAGAAAGAACGGGGGAGGGGGGCTGTTGGGAGATCAAGGGACCCTAAGGCAAGGGGAGGAGGCCTCCTGCAGGAGAAAGCTTGGGAGGTGGAGGAGAGGGAGAAGGTTTGAGGACATGGTCCCGCATCTGCCTCCCACACACTGCTGGCTGCCAGCACCTGGCCTCCCCACGGAGGAGCCTGGTGAGCCCGCTGCAGGCCTCACCTCCTTCCCATCAGACACAGTCCCCTAAGGTTATTCTTACCTCTGCTCCCAGTCACTGCACCCTGATGAGGACAAGAAGAACCACATGTCATTGCCTAATGCAGGAACTCCCGTGGGTAGAGCAGAGAAAGCTAGAGGATGGAGGCAACCATGGCCAACACACATAGAAAAATGAGTGCAGGTCTGCCCATCCTGCAGGGCTGCATTGTCTCAGCCGACAGGTGTGAGATAGAACGTGCCCAGGGTGGTACCCTCTTCATAAGAAATAAACCCATAGGTAGCTCCCCCTCACTCAAGGGTGATCCGGCAGCTAGAACATGGAGGTGCAGAGACTGGGCTGTCCAGGTTATGGTGACTAGAAGGGAGGCTAGCCACCCTCGGAGAACTGGGCAAGCTGCCCAGTCAAGACACAGAGTCTGAAGACAGAACTTGGGACAGTGTGCCTAAACTCCTATATAATTTAGTGTTTATATAACCCCCATATACTTTAGTGCAGTTGTCCTCAGACAGGAACCCTGTGTCTCTCTGATCCAGGGTCTGTAAGACAGCTGCGTGCACAATTTTACAGTGGCTGCACAGAAACATGGATGCATGCTTGCATAGATGAACAAAATTAAGGATTCTGCAAAATATAGATGAGTGTTGGCCGGAAGACGTAAGCAGAAAGAAACCTAGCTAAGTCTGTCTTTATTTCTGTGTTCCTGGGAGTCGGTTAAACATGCAGTTCCTCACTGTGCTCCCAGGAGGCTACTGACATGATGCTTCTCACACCTCAGTGTGCTCAGAAGCAGCAGATGCAGTGGAAATGCAGACCCCCAAACAGCAAGTCTGGGCAGGGCCCCAGAAGACGCTGGTGATGTGGGGCCTGGGCCTCCACTGGGAGCCGCAAGGCCAGTATGTTCTGCTTTGGCCTGGGTTTGTGCCTTGTCTGAACATCCAGGCTGACTGCAGAAGAGGTTTGTGCTGAATCTCAGGCATTGCCTAGCAGCTCACACTGAAGGAATCAAGCCCTTGCCTCCAACCTGAGAGGCTGGCACAGACACACCATCCCATCACCTCTGCAGGGCTCCAAGCCCTGTCTTATCGGCCCTTCTTAACTCAGCTGGATAAGGAGCCAAGTTACTCGAGTTTCATAGAGAAATCCATAATGTTCCTCAAATAGGGTTGTAAAGGTACCAGGCAAGGGGAGGACAGAACACCCAAGCAGAGGGTCCCTCACTCTTGCAGACCTTCTCCATGGAGTCTCGGTTCTGGACCTAGAGCTTGCTCACTCGGAGACTCGGGGCAGTGGTGAGAACAGAAGCTGGCCAAAGCACGTGTGTTTGGATCCATACTTTTCCCACTCCTGCGAAGCCTTGAGCAAGTTACTCAGCTTGTCCGTGTTGGTCTACTGCACGGGTAAAACGGAATTATAGGAGTCTCCCTGCATAATAATGCTAAGATTAAATGACTTAACATACATTAAATATGTGCCTGGTCTACTATAGAAATGGCAACCTCTACGACCACCACCACCACCCTGTGTTCCAATGCCACAGCTGAGGCTATGAAATGAGAAGAGGATGGCCCCGGCCACAGAGAGCTGGTGGCCACGGTGTGTTTCCCCAAAGGGCCCACAGCAGCACAGGGGTGTGTGGGATCTATGTGCCCACCTAGAAGAATCCACCTGTGCCTCCAGGCACCACCATGCGAGAAAGCATGGCACCTTCCCTGTTTACACTGTCCTGCTGAGAGGTGGAAACAAGCCTCCCTCCAGTTCCTGTGAGAAGGAGTGTGCCCACTGTGTACCTGACCCTGGCCTTCTCCACGTGCTCTGTGGACAAAGCACATCACTGTAGAAAATTCAGCCTGGGCCGTTCATTGTGAGGAAGGGTGCTCATGAAGATGAACACCCTTCTCATTTTCTGCCCCATTCCCAAGGTCTGCAGCAGGGCTTTGATACAGTGAACACACACATGGCACGGACAGACCTAAGGGACTCACCACGACATTCCCACCAGAACCCCACGGTGCCTTCAGCCCATTCTCTGATGTTTCTCTGCCTTTACCTATATACAGCAGCTGCCCCATAGGCTAGTCATAGGATGAAAAAAAAAAAAAGAAAAGAAAAGAAAAAGAGAAAGAGAAAGCCAACCAGTGCAGGCACTGCTTCTCACAGAGCTGCTCATGAGGCAGTGGCAGCCCCTCCTTTCCTGGCGGCATACATGGCTCATGTGGTCTGTCTGGGCCCAGGGTCTCTGCTGGACCATGAAAAACGTTGCAGACATCAGGTAACAGGCAACTGCAGTGGAACTCCAGTGGACTGTGTTGGCAGCTGGTGGAGCTGGTGATTTACCAGCAGGTACAGTTTGCAGGACCCTGGCCTGGGTCGTTGACCATCTGACAGGCTGTGCAAGCTAAGCATCCACATTGCATGCAGGTAGATGGGAGAAGATGCCACTGCTATCACACCCCAGCCAGGAGCCTCCCAGGTTGAAGGCAGCTTTCTAGCCCTTACACCACTGTTGGTGTGGAGAATGGGAGTCCCTGAAGTGATAAGAGGTCACAGCTGGGAGCAGCTGATCCCCCACTTCCTCCAGGCGGGGCTAACCTCCATCTGTACCCTTGATGTTCAAGACAGCATGGTCCACAGGGCAATCCTTCCCACCCAAACTTTACAGCTTCCAGGGTAACTGGGGAAAACACTGAAGATGCTACTAGTTTTTTGTTTACCTTTGTATATTTGTTTTCCTTTTGACCCTAGTTTTATTGGGTACATCTCTAATGAGCCTTTCAAAAAGTGTGCTAGGCTCACAACAAAGTGTGTGAGCTCACAGCCCTTTTCTGTGTTTCAGGGAAGCTCCCAAGAATCTGCTATAATTAGAAGTCAATTAAATTAGAAACCAGTGATATGCCTCTTGGAAGGCCTCCAGTACCCAGAGCCCCTGGCTCTGTCCACAGTCATGGTGGAAACTCATCCCTGCTACACCCACTGTGCTGAAGCAAGGTTAGAGCTGTGGACCTGAGGCAGGAGTGTGTGTGTGTGTGTGTGTGTGTGTGTGTGTGTGTGTGTGTGTGTGTAAGCAGCCCCTGCCTGACCTCTGCTGCCTCACCCCAGCCCACCCATTAGGGCTGTAGCCAGCCTCTCAGCCTATAGGCTAGACTCCCCGCCTCTCCTGCTGCCTGCCCCAGCTTGCTCCTTGCCAGAAGGAAAACACCCAACAAGTTCACAGCTGAGGGCATCCTGGGCACTTTCATCTTGCCTCACTGGACTGAGGTGTAAAAGTGTCCAGAAGGTCCGCTGTTTCTGGAAGACCACCCAATAGACAGTGATCTGTGAGAGCAACCTTGAGGACCTGAGCATGTGGGTGAGTCCATAGAAGACCTAGACTCTATCCCTCTAGGCCTTGCCAGTGACCCTGGCCAGCTCTTCCTGGACTCTTGCAGAGTGCCCATCTTCAGTCAGCTCTTGGAAAAACACTTCTCCCCAGACTGAAGTGGCTCTGCAGTTTTGTTTTTTTTTCTCCGCACAGAGTTCACAAAGTGGGACAAAAGCATCCACTCTCATCCTCAGTCCATGGCTGCCTCTACACTCTTATTGCCAGCCAAGTCGATCTGTGCTGTAAGACTAGGGTGCCACTCAGAGCCCACCCCTGTGCATACAGGCAGCTTCAGCCGCAGGCAGAAAGGTCTTCTCCAGGAAGTCTTTTCTACTCCGCAGTGGACAGTTGGTGCTCCAGGCGACTGAAGCACCTAGATTCTTGTCCTTGTGCTGGAGGCCAGACCCTCAGCCTCACACATGCTGGTGATAGTACTTCCCCACTGAGCTGCTCCCCCAGCCCAGAACTGTCTTATTTGCTTATTATGGTGATAGATAAGAGTGACATCTCAGACCACTGCTTGGATCCCATCTACCACCACCCCCTCTCAAACAAGAGTGTGCACACTTCCTGCTCCATGGGGAGGAGGCAGGAGGCTGGACAGGACTGCTTAGGAAGGAAACGGGTCCTGAAAGCTGTAGATCCCAACCTCCTCAGATACAGACCCTAGCTGCCTCTGGCCTGTTTACTCCTGGGGTGTTACTCTCCCAGACTTAGCAGGACCCAAAACCTGTTGGGATCAGAAAGTAGATGCTGAGCGTCCAAATACTCAGGGTCTCCCTGACCCTACCCAATTTGTGCATCTCCTCTCTCCTCTCTAACTTATTTTCAACACACAATTCTTTGGCTACTTTTCTCAGAGTCTTTAGGACCAAGTTCCTACGAGTAGGAGGAAAGAGGGGAGGGTCAGGGGACAGAGGGATAAAGTGGCTTCTGGGTGCTGTATCTGCTTTGAGTCTCCCTACCCAGCATTCTTCTGTGTGCTGTTGGAAATCACTGGTTCCCATGAACATGCATAAGGACAAGAGAATATGGGATAAAATATCTAGGAAGTTCCTGATGACTCGGTTTGATTTGAGGCTTAAATCAGCAGTGGATTCTGGAAGGCTCCTAGTGTGCTCTACCGCTCATAGAGAATATGCTGTCTGTACTTACACTGCCCCAATGCTAACATCATGGCTGTTGTGCCACACCTGGAGAACCCATAGCTCCCATGAGCTTATCATCTCTCGTTAACGTGTAGGCTAATTCATACTCATACTCCCATAAAATGGCTTGACCTGGAAACCCAAGTCCCAGTCCTCAGTGAAAAGATGAGAGGATAACACTATGGCAGAGCAGTGTGCTAATGTAGTAATTGGTGTGAGTATGATTCCCTGCACTGTGGCTATCCTCTATACATTAAATAGTCGTATGGCCATGGACAGGTCACTTGACCTCTATGGCCTTCAGTTGTTTCGACTATGAAATTAGGTGGCTAAACTGCATTATCTGACTCACACATTCTAATGGCCTCTCAGAGAGAGGGCAGACTTTTCTAATGGGCTATGAGAGCAAGGACATGCACCAGACCCTACTAGTATCTCCAAGACTCTTGTGCTGGATCCCAACAGGTAGGACCAGCCCAGGGCAGCTCGTAGTTCAAGGTTTCACAAGACTCCTCCCCAAGCTGAAGAGCATGGTAAATACTGGCCCCACACTCCCAGCTTAACAGCAGGGCCCACATGCTCAGTCTTCCCTCTGAGGGCTCTTTCTAGGGCATGGTGTGAGGCTGGTGAGGGTGCCTGAATGGCCTCGGGTCACCAGCTTGGAGCTTACCTTAGAGTCTGTGTGTTCTGTGGGGTGTGCCATCCCTCGTGCTGTTTGCAGGAAAGTTACCTTCAGCCACTGAGATGTGATGAGAATAAAGGCAGCTGTACCACCTCTACTGATGCTGTATGTCTTTCAGGTGCGCTTCCAAGAGATCATGGCCCACATGGGGGACTGCAAGTGGATGTCCTGGCTCCCGGTGCTGGTGGTGAGTGGTTCTGAGTGCCTGTTTTCACTGACCGCTTACTTCAGCACCTACAGGGCAGGAGCCTTCCCTTAGGCTGAAACCTTCACTAGCTACACCACCTCAGACTGCCGTCAGCCCCCACACCTCACCAGCTATACCACCTCAGACTGCTGTCAG
>NW_026585626.1:14372138-14412094 GCF_907164565.1 Psammomys obesus | reverse complement strand
GTCAGCCCCCACACCTCACCAGCTATACCACCTCAGACTGCTGTCAGCCCCCACACCTGTGCTTCCCCAGCTTTGAGAAGGGGATGAGGACAGTGGTGCCTCCAGTTCTAACTGAACCATTTACCTGCCACTCCCTTCACAGGGCACGTAGATAAAAGTGCCCCTCAATGCTTATTGGTAAAGTGTTAGTCTATGTGATCGGCCCTCAGCTGGAAAAGACCGGAAAGTCCCTGCCCTCTAGAGCTCCTCCTGGCCCTGTGGGTTGGGAAACCATGAGACCAAAGGATAAGCCCTGGAGGGCTAGAGGGCTAGAGACTCAAGAGAAGGGGTGCCTCCTTCATGACCTTAAGGGACTTCAAAGCAGAATGAGTGCAGGAAGAGGATGAGTTTGGACAGCAGGGGCAGGAAGAAGTGGCTGTAAGAATGGCTGTGGATGGGAGACAGGGGTGGCTCTCTGGGCACTGTTCCCACACAACAGCTGCATCTTGGCAAGGTGTGGAGGCCAAGTACCTCTCTGTGGCAGGTGTCTCTGATGTGCTCAGCCAAGGCAGAGGACTCCAACTGTGGTGAGAATGAATACCACAATCAAACAACCGGGCTGTGTCACCAGTGTCCTCCCTGCAGGCCGGGCGAGGAGCCCTACATGGTAAGGACCAGCCTGGGCCCATGAACTCTGGGGAGGGGGTGTGGGAATGCTCACACTGGCACTGAGGAGCGACAGGTCACCAGGACTGGGCGGTGTGAGCTGCAGAGCCCAGTGTGCTTGCCAGATGTGCATTCTCCAGATGTGCACTCACCCGCATATTTCTCAGGTGTTAGAAATTCTTAAAGAAGTATCCCGTTCTGCCCTGTTGGGCTCGTAATCTGAATTGGAAGTGTGACAGAAATGCCTTTCAGGAACAGTCCATCAGTTCTGAATGCTTCTGTGGAAAAGCTAAGCATGCATGCTCTTTGAAGCGCCAGAGAAATGTGTGAGGTGGCAATACTTGGGGCTCTGGCAGGGTACTGAGAAAACAGAGGTTCCCTGTGAGGCACTCTGGGAAGCCAGTGGAACTAGTTAAAGGAGAACAACTGAGGCTGGACACTGCCGCCCAGCATCAGCTGGTAGAGAGGAGCAGGCTTAGAGAAAGAGCCAAGGAAGCCAGGCCTTTACAGTTCCTGGAGGATGGGCAGCCGAGGCTGGCCACAGCCAGCATGCCACCACGCAGGCCGCTGTAGTCGCTTGCTGTGTTCTCATATCCTCTGCCTTCCTGACCAGTCCTGTGGCTATGGCACCAAAGATGAGGACTATGGCTGTGTGCCCTGCCCTGCAGAGAAGTTCTCCAAAGGAGGCTACCAGATATGCAGGCGCCACAAAGACTGCGAGGGCTTCTTCCGGGCCACCGTGCTGACACCAGGGGACATGGAGAACGACGCTGAGTGTGGCCCGTGTCTCCCTGGGTAAGTGTGGGCGTGCTGCTGGGCTGACCCCTGGTTGACAAGGAGCAAAGACCCTGTGAGCAGACCCCCACTAGCACAACAGGCCTTCACAAAGTCCCCCTCTGCTGGGCGTAACAACAGGATGGTAAGTCCTGCCGCTGCCCAGGAGCAGGCAGGCAGCCTTCGGGCACTGTGTTTGAGCCTGGACCAGGGGCATCATCAGAGCCTGAACACAATGAAACAATACATGAGAAGCATTGTGGAGGGGGAATCTAATATTCTATAGGAAGATATTATTTTTAGTACTCTGGTAAAAGTGTGAGTACTATGATGTCTGTGCTTTCTGCGCTGCTGTAGTCACACACACACACACACACACACACACACACACAAAGCAAAGTGAGAATGCAACTGGTCTGAAAGACAAAAAGATTAAAAAAATCCTTCTCTTTTCCTGATGGAATGCGTTAGAAAATTCTGCCTAAAACCAGAAAATTCCTGTCTGGACACTCAATCAATAGTAGGCACAGCTGTTGCTACTGCTTCCCTCTAGTGGCCAAAAAACATCATGTCTTGCAAGACTAGAGATGAAGAGGGAAAGCATGGTGGGGGTGGGGTGGTGGAGATGGTGGTGGTGATAGTGGTGGCTGACTGTATGGTGCTGGTGGCCATGATGTGGCAGGCCTGGGAGGAGGGGCAGGGAAGCTGGTAATGTCTTACGAGAAGGAAGAACAAAACATCAGAAACATTAAACATTAAGTGAGCTATGAATTCACTCTGTCACACGCCTGTACACGCCCACACCCTGCTGGTGACCAGCTCCCACCCTGGTTTCCCCGAGTTCTGTGTTCATCTCAGGCCACCTCCTGGGTCACAGACTCAGATATCCAAATATTTGCTAGGCGGTCCCGTGCTCAGGTCCCTGACACTAAGATGAGTCAAATGTGTTTGTCTAGAGAATCTGTGAGACAGGAGAGCCTCATCCTGTAGCCTTATCCTCCAATACGCAGAAGAGCAGAAAGCTACACATGGAAGGATAGTGAACTATTCCCTGTGAAAAGATGAGGGAAAAATCAATTTTCTACCCGCATAGTTGTTGCAGTTACTGTGTTGTAGGACTCCCCCAAAAGGAACAGCAGCAACTGGTTGGTGTAGAGCCTGGGCTTGCCTCTGAGTGAGGGCAACTCAGTGGGCTCTGATGGTAGACAGAATTAGTCTCTGATAGCTTACACAGTTCCTAGAATTTTATTTTGATTGATCCATTTACTCATTGGCTTCAGATTGTTTTGTTTTTTTCTTGGTTCCAAAAAAAAAAAAAATACACAAAGAAATTCGGAGCAGCTGGGGGGTCACCTGCATAAGGCTCATCCATCCCATCATGCTTCTTTTGGAGGGAGAGAGCCCTCTGTGGAAACCCCGTTGTGAGCTATGTAACAGCTGCGTCATTTATTTTTTCTGAAAGCAGCAGGCATCTTCAGGGCCTGGTCCTCTGGTTCCTGTGGCCTCGGTGAGGACTTCATGCCAGATATGGAGGCACTAGAGGCAGGTGGAACCAGATGGAAATGTTCTAGCAACCAGCACCAAAGACGTGGGCCTTCAGCTTGTCACTGACGCAGTCCCCACTCGGAATGCCCAGTCAGGAAAGGATGCCCCAGGGTCCAGTATCAGCAGGATGCTTTTGTCAGCAACAAAGGAAACTGAGGAGTGAAGAGCCTGGAGGCTAGAGGGAAAGGACAATATGGAGAGCAGGAGCAACCAGGACAAAGGCACTGTAGAGGCAAGAGTCTAACAGCTGCCCGGAGCTAGATGGAGGCACAAGGTGAAGACTCGCTGGTGTCTGTCGTCCCTGTGTCAGTGTGGACGGTGCTGCCCTATGTTCATATGTAGAGTACAGGAGGCAGAAGTTTTGGTGGGGATGTAGAGACAGGTGGAAGACAGATGTGTTAAACCCAGTGCCATGAGACAGACCAAACTCCCACATGGTGGAAGGAGAGGTATAACACTCAAGGTGAGTGTTGAGCACTAGTTGCGCTAGAGCCATTGGTCCAGATGGGATTCATGAAGCAGCTTCACGGTGCAGGGAATATGGGCCAGTGTATAGTGAAGCCCTCCAACCCCACACCTAGCTCTCCAGTGGCTGTGGGAAGCCCTCTGACAGTGCCCCAGCGGGGGTCCATGGAGCAGTTGCCGTTCTGTTCCAGATTATCTAAAAGGGGCAGTGACTGTATGCAGCCAGTCCATGCTGTTAGAGCCACAGAAACTCTCCAGCTAAAGCAGACAAGCCTGGGACTGTGCAGGGACTGCACTACTCAAAAGCAGGTGCCAGCCAGCACTGGAGAGCTCACTCAAGAGCCATGGAGACGGTTTGCCAGAAAGCATCCATTCTCCGAAGACATTTGCTAATGGTAGCGAGCCCCCTTCTTCTAGAAGGCTTCAAGTAGATGCCATTGGCAGAATGAGTGGCAAGGTGGCACGGATTTCAGAAGCATGTTTCCGGCTCTGAAGTCCTGAGTACTTCTTTCTCTGTTCCATGGAACAGTAGCTGTATCTTCAGTATTTGGGACATATCAAGGCTTGAGTACCGCCTAAGTGAGAAAGGGGCACATGGCCATGCCTGTCTCAGTGTGCTGTGCATCACTGTACAAACATGGAAACTGGTAGTCAGTGCCCTATTTAGCTTGCAGTGAGATATGTCTGCTAAACCATTCATTCCTGAAGCCACTAAACAGAAAGGCTCCGCTTCCCAACTCTTCAAAGCTCTCTTGGAACTTCTACTCCTTCTCTCGGGATTTCAAGTTCCACAGGGCAGGACCCACTTCCTGTTGCATGGCCTACACTTACAGAACAAAATGAGGCTCTCATGCTGTCACAGAGGGCTATGGGGCATTTTGGCAAGCTGGGCAGATTAGCTCCATGAACCCCTGTGGTTATGAGCCAGGATGTAGATTTACCTGGTGTTTGTCTTTTTAAGGCTGTGGGCTGGCCCTCTCCCCTCCCTGTGGTTTGGCAGGTGCTGGCTCCCATTCTTAGTTCTGGAGGCCCACGTGGCCCAGACAGTCCCTGAACAATAGCAGCATATGGGGCTTTCCTGTTGGGAAAGGTCTGTGTGGGAGACAGCAGGAGGCAAGGACAAGGCCCAAGGAAGGGGCTAGATTTTGTAACCACCATAACCTCCCCCATTTGGCATCCCCTGCCCCTGGGCACCTCCGGCAGCCAGTTGTATCGCAGCCATGACTTTTATACAAGAGGCTTAGCACGGCCCATGGGCTGGGAAAGGCATCTGCAGCTCACAGGTTGAAAGGAGTAAGCATTGCAGGACCCAGAACATCCACTGAAAGCTTAGATCCTAAGAAAGAGGAATCTGAAAGAGGAATCAATTCCTATCATCTTAGAGGAAGTCAGGTTGAATAGAAGACTCTTTGATCCTGTTTGAACTGAGTTTTGCCCTGAGCTAGACAATTTGGGCCAGGAAGAACAGAAAAGAAGAGAGAACCTTGAGGTAGTGCCCAGCTGTCAGTGGCTCCGCCTAGCATTTTTTCTACGGTATGATGCTTCTACCATGTATTTCACTGAGGAGAAATACCACGTCAGCCTGGGCTAACCTAAAGTTACTGTTGAGTCCCCCGTGCAACCACTCTGTCTTTCACTTCCAGAGCAGAAATACATGAGACAGGCTGGTTGGTTTTTGTGCTAGGTGATGCACCCCAGTTGTAGGGCAAAATGTGCATGTTCTGAGCGTGCTACAAACAGCTCCAGCAGCTAGTGCTGGGCTGGGTGTACTGACTGCATTTTCTGTTTAACAATTTCTTTAACTTACAATGATCTTATCAGAATACAACCTCGTGCTAAGTCCAGAAGCATCTACAGAGAAAGTCAAAATATGAACCAAAAAGTAAGGGATCGCATCTTTACAGGAAGACAAATAGTCTTGACACTAGCTGGGCCTCAGGTGCCCAAATGAACATTTTACTTCCAATTGAAGAACCTGTCAGATGGCAAAAGATAGGTTCTCCACTCTTGTCTGGCTATGTACAGAACTGTAAGTGCAAACTTTTAGGTTAGTTTAGATTACTACTGAAAGAAAAAAATAAAATAAAACCTAACATTTAAAAATGTTCTCTAGGCTGGAGAGAACTAGGCTCAGTCAGTGCCTGCTGAACAAGCATGAAGATCTGAATTCCGATCCCCAATATCCATATAAAAGCCAGAAGTGACACCAAGCATCACAGAGGCAGGTGCATTAGCCAATCAGCCTGGTTGAATCAACCAGCTCCAAGCTCAGTGAGAGACCCTGTCTTTATAGGCAGAGAGCAAATCAGCTAAGGAGTGAGTCATATATTTGCCCACACAAGTACATGTGCACTGCATAGAAACGCGCATACACACATACACTCAGGAACACGGACATAAAAAAACACATGCAAAAATTCTTGCAACAATACATGCTAGAGCGGAGACCTTTGACACTTGTGCCAGGTAGGCCATACAACTTCTAAACAATTTCCTAGAGCCAACCCATCTTTAACATTTTTATAGCAGGGCTGGAGAGATGGCTCAGCAGTTAAGAGCACTGGCTGCCCTTCCAAAGGAGCTGGGTTTGATTCCCAGCATCTACATGGCACAGTGTCTGTAACTCCAGTCTTAGGGGATATGACACCTTCTTCTGACCCCCAGTGGCACCAGGCATACCTGTGGTACAGAAACAAAACATACAAACCAAAGTCCCAATCTCATAAGATAAAAACAAACAATAAAAATCTTTTTACACTCTTTCATTAGTGTTTCTTATTAAGTAACTTCATACAGATTGGTCAAATGCACAGTCAGGGCCAGGGCAAAAGCCCCTGTGGGAATCAGAAAGAGACACCCAGATGGGCATGGTCAGCCTACAGCAGAGAGTGCCTGCCTGCCTACCAAGAAAAGGCTACCTCACTGGAGGTGGCAGTCCTGGACCAAACAGCCAGCAGCCCCTGCCCAGGTCCTAAATACTCAGGTCTTCAAGTCCAGGTGGTCCACATCTCTTTCTATGTGTGTGGCTCTGGACCTTACCTTTGACAGAGCCTGACATCCAGATATAACTGGGACAGACAAGTTGGGGCCTCTGCTGAGTGGTATACCATTGAAGCTTTTCTCTAGCTCTGTACTCGAACTGTGGAGAATACAGTGCCATTCATTAACTTGTCTGGCCAATCTTTAGCAGCGGTTGTTCCTCCATGGTTTCTGGAAAGACGTGTGACCAGTTTATCCTCACTGGTCTCTTGGTCTTAAGGAGATGGGAGAAAAAATGGCATGGACTTGGGAGTGAGATGTTAGAGAGCTGCAAGCGAGGCTACCTGCCAGCAGTGGGCAGATCCACCACTGTCCGCATGTAGCTCCTTGCTTCCCTGACAAAGATGGCTTCTTGGGGGACCAGAGGGTGTGTTAGGGAGCTTTTTCCAGAGGGCTTAACAGTTAAACTGTTGTGGCTTCTCCAAGGGGTGTTTTTGAGATTGGTTAATTAATGTTTATAAGATACTCGGGGATCTGAGGATAAAAAGCTTTGAAGGAAGGGCAAGCAATTACAACCTTGATGTGACTGGTAATGGTCCAAGCTCAGGCAGGCAGAGGTCCAGGGTGCCCCAGCCCGCCATCCTGCGATGAGAACCGCATCTTACCACCCACAGCCGTCAGGAGGGCCTTCACCGTAAACAGCTAATAAAAAAGAGGTTAGGAAACAATCACAGGCGGATGTGCTAGCAGAGAGAGCTTGCGTTATAACTGACACCAGCTTACTCTATTTGATTAGACTTCTCACAGTGCGATAAATGGCCTCATGATCACCATACAGTGTTGGTTTATAGAAAATGGCTCATACCAAGATGTGAGCCAGAATGTTAAAGCATGGCACTATAGGAGGGCTGACTGATGCTGCAGCTGGGTCTCTGAAGGGGTGGGGCATGAGCAGTAGCAGGAGCATTGTCTGGGAGCACTGACTCGAAGCAGACTCACTCTGCGTGATTCATCCTTCCTTCCCAGTACAACCGCAGATGAGCTCAGTAGTTGCACAGATGCCTTTAGCCAGGGCAGTCAGTTGTATCAGTACGTGGTTTCACTCTGGGTCATCTTCAAGGCTACCTGCAGTGAGCTGTCTGGCCAGTGTCAGTCCCAATAGCCCCAGGGCCAAGTAGGCCTTTTGTGAGCAATCCCACCAACCTAGGGGCTCTGAGAAGGGTTACAACGAGAAGGAGAGAAGCAGGAAACTCACCAGTGCCGGCATATGGTGGCACATATATTTCTGCTGAAAGCCTTTGTGAAGATAGTAAACACACACACACACAAACTCTTCAGGAAAGGAAAGAGAGAAAGCTATGTGAAGTCAGGCCCCAAATCATCCCCGTTCTGGAAAAAGAGTGCTCCACTGCAGGGCATACTAAACATCCCCCAAGAAACTGAGGGAGCCCCTCAGGTCCTCAATTTTCAGCAAGCATCTCATGCCTGGCTTCAGCTGCGGCCTGGTGACATCTGGGTTGTGCCTGTGTGGTATTTCTCACTCATCTGCCTTTGTTCTGTCTCGTCTTGCCTCCCGTAGCTACTACATGCTGGAGAACAGACCCAGGAACATCTACGGCATGGTCTGCTACTCGTGCCTCCTGGCACCTCCCAACACCAAGGAATGTGAGTGCTGTTGTTTCCGTTCATTAGCAATGGCCCACAGCGCCCATGGCGCCCCCAGCGCCCACAGCGCCCCCAGCGCCCACAGCGCCCCCAGCGCCCACAGTGTGTGCGGGTGTACTCCGGAGCAGAAGTCCATGCTTTCCCCTTGGAGTCACCTCACCTCACCGAGAGCAGCCCAGATAATTCTCTCCTGTCTGTTGTATGAATATGAATCTGTGCCTGCTGAAGGCTGTCTGTCCCTGTGCCTGTGTGTGGCTCTGTGTGTGGCTCTGTGTGTGGCTCTGTGTGTGGCTGTGTGTGCCTAACAAAGGACTTCACTCTTTCTTGTATTGAACAGCACAGAAAGCATCACATGGGGAAGGAAGAAGGGAAACTTTACAGAAATCTTTGACAGAGTTTTACAAGGGATTAAGTCACTGACTGCAGCTGCCCCACATAACAAACACTATTGCAAAGCCACGGAAGACCACTTATCAACCTGCGTCTGTGGTGGATATGTTTTACGAGGTGGCTTCCGACCTGGTCGCTGTTTTCAGCACTCATTACTATAACAGACATAAACACCACAGGCGCGTTACGCATCACTTAGGATTAAAGCCACATGCTATCTTAGGTTGTGAAGTTGCTTACACGGGAAATCCAAGTCATAGTAAGGTTGGTTGTTACACTGTTCTCTTAAAAGTAGGTTAAACAAAAATGCTAAGTGCACAGTAGGATAGAATTCTTAAGTCCTAAGTCACCTCATGGTGTATTATTAACTCTCTGTAAGGTCCACCAAAAGTTCCAATCTCTTAGAATGTTGTTGTTGTTTTTTTAACTGCAATATCGCACCACCACAAGGCCCCAGCTGTCCAGCCCTGGGGTCATCTACCACTGTTTCGAATGAAGCCCGGTCCAATGCCTAGATAAGATCAGCATAGCAGGGCTGGAGATGGAGGCAGCTCGGCTCCTTTTTTCCCTTCCAGAGGACTGCAGTTCAGTTCCCAACACCCACCTCTAGCTCAGGGGGCCCAATGTCCTCTTCTGGCCTTTATGGGCACCTAGCACGCGCGCACACAGGCACACACACAAATTAATAAAAATAAAATCTTTTTAAAGACCAACAAAACAAAGATATAAACAGGGTGTTGGCTTTGCTGTGAGAGGTTTTTTTGAGTCAGATACTAAGGCTGCCATGCAGGTCAGCCGAGAGTACCTCAAACAAGTCTCCCGGCTGTACCAGCTGTCACGTTAGAGAGAGGACCCAAGACTGGCCCTGCTCATCTCATGTGACCGGTAGAAAAGCTGAGGGAACTGCAGATACAAAGATATTTTGAAAGTACTATAAAGTGCTAGATAGCTTTAAGTTCTTGTGTATATATAGAATCACACGAGACCATAAGAAATGTAGAAATGGTCACAAGTTATTAGGAAATGAATTGGTTTCCAAAAACTACATGTAAGCTCTCACCCTCATGGGTTTATAACCCTCCCTGGGCGGCTTCTTTTCTGGTCTATGATCTTTCATCTGTGGGAAAGGGTTCTCCCTCTGTTTCAGAAGACTAACGAATGGGGGGGGGGACTTTGAGATGTTCTGCAGCCAGGGCCCTTAACCTGAATCCGAATGTCAAACTTACTAAAAATATGTTTGGGGGTCACCAAGACCCGCTGAATGGAGGTAGGATGAAGGAAGGCTGGAAGGAGGCTGGCCTCATGGGATGAAGGAAAGCTGGAAGGAGGCTAGCCTCATAGTCTCCCAGGCACTACAGGATAAGACTGGGCTCCAGGCTAAGACCTGGAGGCAGGGAGCCTAGGAGTTGAGGGAATCAGAGGGCCAGACCTTTCTCTGCATTCCAAATAGTTCGGCAATTGGAATAGATTTGCATGTGTTTAAAATTGAACTTCCTACCTGTCATATGCTAATTAATTTACAAATTGGAGGAGGCCCTGGGGCTCCTGGCTGCCAGCCTCCTGTGGTGAAGTCAGCTGCCATTGCTAATGTGTCTCTGTCAGGGGAGCTATGTGAACTAAATGCCTGATAATTCTGGGATGAGGCTCTCGCCTGAGTGGAAGCTCTCAGGACCACACTACCCAGCAGAAAAAGGTTCTTTGCCTGTGGAATCTGGGAGAAGAGCAGCTCTCTTCAGGGGCCCTCACACAGATACATACCTTTCCCTAAATGCCTGGCCAGTCAGAAGAGCATCGAACCAAGGGGAGCCCAGTAGCCCAGCAAAGGGCCTGAATCCTAGAGATCTAAAGCAGTCAGTGCAGTTCTTCCTTCCCTCTACTTCCTAATTGCTTAACTGATGGCCAGATCCCAGGAGGGCCTCATTGTAGGTTTTTATAATCCAGCAAGACAACCTCCAGTCTTGGCTCCAAGGCCAGTTAGCTCCCGCTGGAGTCCTCTCAAGCCAGTGCAGGTATTTGTTTGTCCTGCCTGCAAGCCTGTGACAGCTCCCTCAGAACGTAAGGTAGCTCCACTCTACCCTTCTCTACTCTTTTACCCAGGATGTATTGTGACTGGAAAGACTACCTATAACGATAGCCCAGTGAAATTAGGAGACCCATACGCTGAGCATCCGAAGCCCCACCCAAGGAAAGCCGGGGACTGGGCCAAACCTCATCTGGCTGGTGGCCTAGGCTGCACCTCTTCCTGAAGGGTGGATTTCCTGGGCCGTGCTGAACCAAGTTGTCATTCTTGGTACTGTGAGTCAAGGACCTGGGGCACATGGGGATGCAGCTACATGCCTGGTAGAGCTGGAGTGGGCAGGAGGCCAGGTGCAGGACAGCCAGTCCGGCTACATGCCTGCATCAGCATGATGTCCTCGGCAGGAAGGACAGGGGTCACTCTGCTCACTCACGAGACTGAGCCTGCACTGGCATTTTCGCTGAGCACTGGGCAGAGGAGTATGATTCTTATCACATTCCCATGAAATGCTGGAGATAGCACACGTTTCCGGGCCTGCCTCTGATTCAGTAGGTCTGGGGATGGGGCCGGGGGGGGGGGGGGGGGAAGACATATTTTTATTAAGTCTGACATTTGAGTGTAGGTTAAAGACCCCAGCTCCAGAACCTCTCTGCCTTTGTTAGAGTGTTTATCATGAGTGAATCCACATTAGAGCTCAAGGACACGGAAAGCCCCCCCCCCTTTTTTTTAAAGTAAACCAAAGAGCAAGATGCACTTGAGTGAGAAGCTCTGTCTATGGTGTCCTTTCCCCCATGCTGTCCTGAGCATGCAGGTACCGGGGCAGCTAAGTAGACAGGCCTGTGCTGTAATGACAACTGGTGAGAGTTCTGTGTAGCGGGAGGCAGAACCTCAGGAATGGAGAACGGTGTGCCTCCACGCGGCTTCCATTGTGACTTTCCAGCCCCGAGAAGTGATCTCCCTCTCATACCTCAGCTTCCTCTGAGATCTTGTGCCCACGTCATAGTGCACACAGCCCCAGCCCTGCATTCCCAACAGCTCATCTGGGACATGGGTTACAGGGGACAAGAACACAATGCAATGGACGTACTGTGTTGTGCCTTTTTATCTTCTGTCTTTTTTCTTTTTCTTTTTTTAATTACTTGCCAGTGGCTAAGACCCATGAGTTCAAAGACTGACCTGTGGCTTACAGCACTGTAGTGGTTTTGTTTGGCTCAGATGACTCCTCCATGAGCAGAAAGCCATGGCCTCCAAAAGCATGGACCCTGTTGTTTCTGTAAAGTACTATTCACACCAGAACATGCCACACAGCGCCAAGGACATGGTAAGCAGCAGATTTCTGTAGAGCAGGTCTGGGCAGGAGCAATGCACTGCTCTCACTTCTACAGCTAGTAAGGAGCCAAGGACTCCACCCACCGCTTGCAGATCCACTACCAGGGTGTGTGGCCAGTGCCAGAGTTGAGGGGCACCTCCTTGACAACTCTAAGAACCAAATCACTCTTAAGAATCCAACCTGTTTACACGCTCTAGAGAATGCCAGCCAGCCTCTAATGCAGACTGGCACATTTATAAATTGTGTGGATTAGCAACTTCAAAGGCCCCTTCTATACCATCATCTCTTTGAACAGAGGTATAACTCCACTAAGCCTTGTGCTCACATCCCTCTAAGTCCCTGAGGAAGGTGAGCTGAGCCCCTGCAGCTAGCCTGGGAATTCTTAGTGAAGTAGGCACATCTGTCCCCACCATCTTGTCTGGTAATGAACCTTGAGTAGAAATTTCTGCCCACTTTCTGGAATATCAGTTTTGTTTTGTTTTGTTTTGTTTATTTTAATCAGCTTTTATCAAACATTTCATCCTGCTCGTTTACAGCCAGGGTCCTATGGAGGCAAACATTCACCCACAGTTGACTACCCAGAGAGATTGCTGTGGAGGACAAAATGACCAAGTGAGGGCACAGGATTGTATGGGGTATTCCCAGCTGCCAAACATTTTGATAGCACAGAGTCAGTCCACAAGTTCAACCTAATCCAGAAGAGTACGTGTGCAGGGAGCCTAGCATGCTGCTCTCGGGAACATGCACCGTGGCTGTGCCTCCATGACGGGCAATGCAGATTCTAAGGTGTCTTCTGGGCCCACCTACTTACCTTGTAAGATAGGATAGTTTGTAGAGCCATGGCTGGTGAAAGGTGTGCAGTGAAGAGCAGCAATAGCTGGTCTCTGGGCCGGCGATCTCCCTTTCCCTCTCCCCCCTCTCTCTTTCTCTTCGTCTCCCTCCCCCTTCTCTCTGAGTTTTGCCCAGCATGTGTCATGCCCACTTTACTCAACATGATACAGTGTGTTCATAATATGCGCACATCTATAATTCTGCCATGTGTTTTTCAAGGGTTTGGGATAATACAGAGAAGGTGTTTGTCTCCTTTGGGGAGTTTTCCAACCATTCTAGGGAACAGCAGGAGCGTCCTGAACTCATTGCCAGGGACCAGACTCTGCCTCCCAAGGCCTGCAGGTGTCCTGATACTCATTCTCAAACCACACTCACTGCTGCTTCTAGGTGGGCCTTTGGGCCTGCCCTGCCCCAGTGTTGATGGTGATATATAATGATGGTGAGGTCAGCCTATCAGCCTGGGAATGGGCAGGGGCTCGTGTCACTCCTCCCTCATGGAGAAACGGGGGGCACTGAATTGGGGGTGAAAGACAGCAAATAAGATGCAGGTTGTTTTTGTCATTACTATACTCGGAGCAGTCCTATTTAATTTGTTTTTGTTTTTATAAACTTCCTTTCACCTGCCTGAAACAGCTGTCTCTTAGAACATCTGGCACTCAGGCATTTATTCGCTGAGTCTTAGCTCTCTGAAACAGCAGTTCAGCCTCTCTTGCCAGCTCTGATTCTGAGAAGCCCATTGTCAGTCAGGCCAGGCTGTGGGTTGCTGCCCTTCAGGACCTGCATGGCCTGCAGGCCTGGCTGAAATCATGCAATTCTGCTCCTTCTACACACAACATGGGCCTCGGCATCTGCTGCACGGTTCCTGAGGGAATGTCTGCCTCCCTGCAGATTTCAGAAAGGGCCCTGAGGTCTACCACAGAGAAAGGGTGGGGTGGAGGACCTGAAGAATTTGGTTGAACGGTAGCTGCAGGTGTTTGGCTTAGAGAGGTCCACTTTTCTGCCATACCTCATCCCCACTTCCCCATTCTCATATGTACTCAGCAGGGCATCCTTGGCTGGGGAGTACCTGGCAGCTCCCACAGCCTGTGCAGCCTGGATGGTCCACAGATGGCAGCTGGAGTTCAGTTTGGGGAATGTCCAGTATATTGGAGCAAGGCATAGCTGGTCCAAGCAGGTAGCATCTGGGGCTTGGGAAGACAAGCTTAACAAGCAGCAACCTGCACCAGTGTTTGGCGATGTCATGTAGCCATCCCTCCCGGGCACAGGGGCATTTCATAAGTCTGTACTCACCACGCTACCTTCATTGTTTCTTTCTAGACCATAGGCCTGCGTGTATTTGTGCCCCATCCCCAAGCCCTGTCACTGCCTTGGCCTGCAAGCCCTAGCAAGAAGGGACAAGAAAAGACAGAGATTGCTGGCGTCCACAGACACAGCCCTTGGGTTTTTTTTCCCCTGCCTCTGCCCACATATCTTAAGCTCACTTGAGCCCCTTACCAAACCAACAGATCAGCTTCTTTTCAATGTCCTATTTGCTTTAGAGAAAGAAAATTAGATTCTATTCAAAGCTGGGTCAGGACAGTCCACCTGATGACACGTGATGGCTGTTTCCCAGCAAAGTGCAAATGGCAGGACCCTGGAGCTTGCCGTAGCTGGCTGGAGGGTGGGGTCTTCGCGCAGGGGTGGGCACAGCCTGCATGTCTGCCATTTGATAGGTGAGCAGGTGTGCATAGCTATGTAGACAGGACTGCTGCTGGGGACCCCCACCGTTCTCCCCTAGGAGTTATCCCCGAAGGTAAACTTCAAAAGCACAATGTAAGCTTGGGGCCTACAGGCCACAAGAAAGCTTCCGGTCTCCCCCAGAAAGAGGAGGAGACATCTTTTCCTCCCTGGCCAAGTGATTGTTCCCTTGGCCCACATCCTTAGTTCCATTTCTGTCTAATGCTGAGGGACAAGCTAGTCTCTGAGTACCTTGGCACCTCGGGGACACACAGAAATCCACCTCCAGCCTGTGCTGAGCCTGTGACGTCCTCTTCTACCTCCACACTGTTCACCTGGCCATCTGTCTATGTGTTGAACTAGAAATAAGGACAGAGACAGAAGAGTCTGCCTCTCTCCATAGGGTACATACTTAGAGAGGTTGTCAGCTAACTCAGCAGGCAGCACATTCCACTTCTGCGGGACTGGGCTCCTGGGCTGGCACAGGCCAGATGGCAGGAGGCCTTCCTCACAGCAGCCCTGTGTTTCTCTGTTAGACTGCTGCCCCTGCTTGCTCCTGACCAAAGCCTGATGGCTTTGTGAGCTGACCCCAGTGCACCCTTCAGGCCAGTCCTCTTGGCTGGCTGGGATGGGTTGTAAGGGCATGACTTCAGGGAGGTTGGGGGCCCTGTCTGGACTCACTACTGCTTTTCAGAAGCAGAGGGTCATTTTGTAAACCTCTCCAGAGCAGAAAACCAGCAAGGACAAGAGAGAAAGATAAAAAAATGTAATTCCCTTCTCCACTGCAGGCTGGCGTCACATCTGCAAGTGTTCTGCCTCTGCCACTGAGCTACAGTCCAACCCTGTTGTTTTTTTTATCAACTGAAAAACTCATTTGACCTAAAGAAGGATACTTATCAGAAAAAACACATGTAGTTGTGGTTTGTCTGGTTGCAAATCAGCTTCTATTTTTCTCCATGCTGAGTGACACTTTTTCTTTTTTCATTTTTTTTCTGGCTTTTTTTTTTTTTTTTTTGATTGTTTGTTAGGTTGGTTGGTTTCGTTTTTGTATTTTTGAGACAGAGTCTCTCTATTTAGTATTGACTGGCCTGGAAGTCACTGTGAGGACCAGGCTGGCCTTGAACACTCAGAGATCTGCCTACCTCTGCCTCCCAGTGCTGGGATTAAAGGCAAGCACTACAATACCACCTGTGCATGTGTGTGTGTGTGAGAGAGAGAGAGAGACAGAGAGACAGAGAGAGACACTTTTTTTCCTGTGGTAGGAGAGTGATGAGCCATGGCTAGGAGGGAGAGCAGGGCACATCCATTCTTAAATGTGTTGGCTGAAACTATCATAACAACTTGTCTTCAGCTCAGACTGCTGTGCAATAGTACAGAGCTTGCCTGGCACCCATGAGGCCAGCACCACGGAATCTTAGAAAGAACCCCGGAGGAAGTACATCAGCACTGAGAATGTTACTGTGAGGCTCTACTGCCTCCTTCTGCTTCTTCCGTAGGATTCATGTTTTCAGATTTTTAGTAATGAAGGCATACTACTTTTTTTTACTTGAAAAATTTTAAGAACATATGTTTGCTGTCCATAATTGAAAAAATTAATGAAGGATTATACCCCCTAAAATGCTTTCCTAGATGTGTGCTGTCCTTCACACAGAGCACACTGTCGCAATTATAGCAAAACTGGGTTCGATGAGGCAGAGCTGTCTTCTTGTTTAAAGCAAGAGAGCCCCTGTGGATGGAGATGGTTCGGCGGCACGAGCGCGCGCTGCTCTCGAGGAGGACTGCTCTTCACTTCCCAGCGACACACTGCTGGGCCTCAGCCACCCGAAACTCCGGCTCCAGGCTCCCAGGGCCCTCTTCTAGCCCTTCCTAGGCACCCGCACACACATGGTGCACATACAGATCACACGTACACACACACACACACACACACACACACACACACACACACAGATTTCTAATATGTCAGAACACTCTTTGGGGAACATTAAACACACTAGGAAATGAAAACACTTCCTCTCTGCCCTACTCCCCGCAATATCGTCTACCACTCCAGACTGGCTCACTTGCCTCGATGTCTTGTTTTCCATCCTTGGAAGGTGAGGCTTTGCCAGATCTCTGAGGTTATCTGCTTTCTTGCAGGTGTGGGAGCCACTTCCGGGGTTTCTGCTCACTCCTCCAGCACTTCTGGTGGCAGCACCTCGTCCCCCTTCCAGCATGCTCACAAAGGTGAGGAGGGTGCTCAGCTGTGGGTCTTCTAGAACTCAGAGAGCTGAGAACGAGGAGGGAGAGGGTCAGCTGTCAGCAATGAGGATGGTGTCCTTCCCTCTGTCACTTATCACATGATCACACTCAGAGCCCCAGCTGCAGGACCTTGGTGCACAATTACTACTCCATGGGTGTCCTGCTTCTCCCCCAGCCAGTGGCAGGGTGGGAAGTGAGTACTTAGACAGTCAGGAGCCAGTGTCAACAGTGTTTTACACTTTTAATACTCATTTCCAATGACTGTTTCTTCTCTCTAGCTCATTGGAAATATGGTTGAGAGACACTCTTCCCCACCTGTGTTTCTCTAAGAGCAAGCCCTTCAGCTTGTCCCTTCTCTATGGTTTTAATGCCATCTGGTTTTTAAGCACATTTGGGGTTGGGTCTCCAGGAGGTGTGGGGCACCTTCAAGATCCCTCAAAGCATCAGTGCACAGCTACATCCGGACGCAAGCGATGAGGGCAGTGTGCAGACACGCCTAGTTCGCTTCCTCCAGCGCCTGGGAACTGCATGCAACCAAGAATAGCAAGACCTACATCACCCATCCCCCTCTCCGTGTAGTCACGATGCACCAGATGACGTCAGGGGCCTGGACAGCCCCCCAGGCTGTCAGCTCTGCACCCCCTTCAGATGGCCCAAAGCTCCAGATGCCTGCCACTGACTCTTTGGGTAACAGGACATTTGGACCCTGCTTCATGGGAACCAGGTGTCCTGTTTGGTTATTTTGGAGAATTTGAGGAAGGTTTCGGAGAGTCCACATATCCAGAGCTGTATCAGGGAACCAAGCAAACAGCTCCAGGATAAGCAACAGCCAGGCAGAAGTGGAAACAAGAGTTGCTGGTTCAGTTCAGCCCTCTTTACCCTGAGGCTCTTGTTAATGTGCTGAAGATGAGGTGCATGTAAAACCAAACCTAATCTCTAGCCCGAGGGGCAGCCTTTCGCTTGGAAGAGCCTGAACTTGGACTATTCTGTCTCCAGACACTTATTCATGCTCTTTCATCCTCCTTTCTCCCAGGATCTCAGAGTAGTAACGCAGAGTAAGCACCCAGGAATGACTTCTTGGTTTTGCATTCTGATCTTCCAACTCTAGTGCACAGGAGCCCACTTGACAGTGCAGGAGGAGCTGATGGGTGGTTCTGACCTAGCAGCCAGTGCACACTTTGAGGGTCAGGTTCATGGGCCAAGTATGATCCCTGGAAGCGTTCCTGTGACTGGGTTGGGTGGGTGCTGTGGCTTGGAGGAAGGGCCTTCAAAGACATTTGTCTTCCTCTCCTTGATGCCAGCAGAGCTCTCAAGCCAAGGACACCTGGCCACCGCCTTGATTATTGCCATGTCTACCATCTTTATCATGGCCATTGCCATCGTCCTCATCATCATGTTCTACATCATGAAGACTAAGCCTTCAGCTCCAGGTGATATCCCCACACCCATGTCTCCATCCCAACACTCTGTCACCTTTCCTGAGAGAGCCAGGGAGCGCATGCCAACCTTTTTCTTTCTTTCTTTCTTTCTTTTTTTCTTCAAGCAGCCTGCTGTACCAGTCCCCCAGGAAAGAAGGCAGAAACCCCAGTTAGCACACATGAGGAGAAGAAGGAGGCCCCAGGTCTGTACACACAGCCCACGCTGCCCCACCACAATGTCTAGCGTGAAGGTGGAGTATGTCCACCTTGTCCTCAAACCTGGCAGCTCAGTCTCCGGAACCACATCTGATTCCAGAACCCTTTGAGGGAGGTTCTGTCCCCAAGTGGGGACCTGGCCACCAGGGATATCTACTGAAAGGGAAACATGAAGGGAGATCCAAGTTCAGAGCCACAAGCTAACTCTCACTTTCCCCCATCTTCCATTCCTACAGACAGTGTGGTGACTTTCCCTGAGAATGGTGAATTCCAGAAGTTGACAGCAACACCCACAAAGACGCCCAAGAGGTACATGGAACAGGAACTCGCCTACACTCACTACTTGGTAGAATAGTCCCAGTCCCCAGAACTGAATTACCAGCTGGGTAATATGTCCTTGAGCAGGCAGGCAAGCTGTATCAGTGGGTGCACTGGGTAGCTGGCGCCTGGCCTGGAGCTGTTCCAGGGTTGTTGGAGAGCATCTTCTGCTGGAGAAGGAGGCAATATACACTAGCATTGAATTTCTGTTTCCTCATTGACTGCAGGAGCTGGTGTATGCTGGGGCAGGCATAGCACCTGCCTGCTACTCCCCATTGCCCACTCTCCCAGATGCCCTGAACATCTTCCTCCATCCTTCTCTTCAAACTGAGGAAAGAACATGAATGCCAGGATACACACACCCTGGTCAGGTTCCCATAGCTGCTTAAAATGCTTAAAACTATGCTTAAAATGCTTTAAAACTAACAGCGCCAGCCCCAGGCCTAAGACGGGCCTTGACATATCAATAAAAGTAACAGGCTGATGCCATCCCCACTTCCAAAACTGGACCAAGATCACACACTAGTGATCAACAGAGCTGGAATCAAAGTCCAGGCTGTCAACCATGAAATATTAAGGCTTGGTGTAATAAGCCTCTGGGGGAAGAGATTTGCCTGATGGTATTTTGGTATATTTTCTAAACACTGGGTCATAGAACTTGCCTCTGCTTTAAAATCAACTGAGGAGGGAAGTTGTTTCCTATTGTCCCCATTGAGTAGCTATTTGGACTTGGTCCTTGCAACTCTTCAGCACTAGCTCCCAGCTCCTGGCTCCTTCTGCTGTACTTCTGCTGTACACTGTGGCTTTACAGGCAAAAATGGGAAGAACCCCATCTATCCAATGCCATTCTTTGCAACTGGGGTGCAGAGTTGCCAAGGGTTGCCAAGCCAAATGCCAGAAGAGCAGAATGCCAAACCATCCTTCCTGACCCAAGACAGGATCTTCCCACGACCCAAGAATTCCTGCCAAGTCCTTTCTGCTTGAGGATAGGACTCCAGCTACCTGGACCCCAGCTACCAGGCACTGAGGAAGGCCAGCCTAGTGCATTAGCCCATTTGAAAAACTCCCAACACAGGCATCTCTGGACTTAGTTCCCACAGTGCCTTAATTCTAACTGGTCATTGCTCAGACTCTGGGCAGTGGCACCCTGTCAGACGTGGTGCCAAGACTGAGTCAGGGCTCTCTCTAAGTATGGTGCCATCCCATTTGGTCCCAGCTTGGCCCTTCCATCCTTTCAGGACTTTTTGTTCCTGAAAGTAGGAAAACGGGGTGGTGAACAGGCAAGAATGTGGCCTATGGCTTGAGTTTCTCCTGAGAAGAAAATTTGTAGGACAGTAGTTGGGGAAATATATACTCTTTGCATATGTAAATATTAAGCTTTTGCTCTAAAGACAAGGTCATGAGCCATTGTCCCTACAAGCAGCTCTTGGATCTTGGAAATGTGATTTAGGGGTTATGTGGTGATCTTTGGGAATGCCACGAGGTGACCTACAGGGATACAGTCATGCATTTCCATGTGCCTGCCAGTCAGTGATGGGGACAGGCCAGCTACCTCCCTCTTAGGTCCTCAAGCACAATGACAAAGGGGCTCTGTTAGATTGTTTCATAACATTTTTTTCTTTTATTTTTTCTTTGTTCTGCCTCCAGGGCTGTGTTTGCATATGGTCTTTCACTGCTAACAGTAATACTCAAATGGACAGTGTGGCAAATATAAGCCCTTTCTCTAAAGTTCTTTAGCCAAAGCAAGAAAGTTAGCAGAATGCTTTGCGAAAAGAATATACTTTTACTTTGAATGATTTGAGGGTGTAAGCTCTAACCCACAGATGCCAGGTCCCGTGTGACCTGAGCAATCAGCAGGGTGCAGCACATGAGGCTAGTGTGTGTGATCACCATCCTGTCCACAGCTGGGGCCTCTCTGCAGCTCCTACAAGATGTCACATCAAGCCACCGGTCAAGAGGGCTTTCCCAACCTGCACTTTTTGTGTGTTCTTGGTTACTCTAGAAACCCTGGATGGATTGATTTCACCCGTCTGACCTAGTAATGGTTGAACTTGTCTTGCTGGGGTTCAGTGCAGGAATCTAGAACACGCTCAGTGAATCTTCACCAAGCACCTGTGGTGTCAGACAGTGTAGAAAGATGTGCATGTGCAACCCTAACCACTGCTTCCTGGGAGTTTCACGCAGACATCACAGTCCCAGAACTGCTTGTGTGTCAGGGAATAAGATGTGCCTTTCTCACTCATGTCTTCTTACCTAGAGCTCACGAGGTGTAGAAAGTGCTTAACGAACAAGACATTGTCCAGTGCTGCCCATACCCAGCTAACAAGATTAGTGCCGAGGTAGCTCATCAGGGTTGCGGTTTCCCAGCTTCACTAACAGGTACTCTGCTTATTTCCTCAGTGAGAACGATGCCTCCTCTGAGAACGAGCAGTTGCTGAGTCGCAGTGTGGACAGTGATGAGGAGCCAGCCCCGGACAAGCAGGGGTCCCCGGAGCTATGCCTGCTGTCACTGGTTCACCTGGCCAGGGAGAAGTCTGCAGCCAGTACCAAGTCTGCTGGGGTGAGGCTTTGGCAGCATGGCCTACGGTACACTGGCGCAGTGATTTACAGCCATCAGACAAGAGCCCTCATACTCAATACGCTGCTTAGGACACTTTCTTAGCTAGGACGCTAAGCAAAGCAACAGGTCGAAAAAAGAAGGAAAAAGAAGAAATTTATCTTAAATACATTGCTTATAGACAAAGAGAAAATTAAAAAAATCTTCACAAACATACTGAGCATATTCAAGCAGTTACACTGGCATATGCACACACACACACACACACCTGTGTGTATTTGTGGGTTCTCAACCCATGAGTCCATTTAGCAGAGCTAAAGAGAAAACTGTGCGAAATATGTGCTCCTTATTCCCATGAATTCCTAAACCATGCATAACACTTCATGTGTTAGTTAGAAATAATTTGAGGAAGATTTAAAGTATATGGGATGATGTGAATAGGACCTATGCAAATAGACATTTTACCTAGCAGTCGTAAGCACAGGCATTGCTATCCTAAAAGGTGCTAGAACCAAGGAATGATATTATATATGTCAACACATGTGCGTGCGCACACACATACACTTATATAGCAACAGACCCACTGGCACAAATTCTCCAGAGGGTTTTTATCCGTAAAGCAGGCTTTGGAATGTCTGTGGCACAGGGTGTGCTCTGAGGCTTGGGCATACATTCCTTCTTTAGTCTGTGCCTCAGGCAGCCCTGCCAAACCACGTGCCAACATTGTTGGTAGTAAAGAAAACCCCCAGAGATCCTGGATCTGCTCCCGCATCCTATGTGCAGCGATCGAAGAACCGGGAGTTCGTGCTGCCCCCCACAGTCATGGGTCTTTTCACCCAGGGCCACTCGTTGCCTATCATTGCCCTGAGCTTTCTGCCCTGGGAGAGAGAGGCTTCCATAGCTCTGCTAGCTCCTGTGTGAATGGCTGCCCAGGTGGCCATCTGGGGTCCTCATTGCCATTCTTCTAAACACACCAATGACAGCACTAATGGTGGTGTCCTTTTTAAGACAATTAGCAGCCCTGGTGTGCACAATTAGCATACACAGGGAGTGTTTCCATAAAACGCTCGGGACATTCTCCCTCCTGGTATGTTTGGGTTGCTTCCACCTAAGGCCTTGGCACAGCAAGTATGCTTAAGCATCAGGGCCAAGCCAGGGCAAAGGGGAGGATTTGGGGCTTTGCTGCTGACTTCCCCCTTTCTCTTCATGAATGAAGACTGAACATTCTCTTCATTGTTCATTTCTAGATCCAAAGCCGAAGGAAAAAGATCTTGGATGTGTATGCCAACGTGTGTGGTGTCGTTGAAGGTAAGGGGTCATCAGAGCTGGAGGTGAGGTGGGCACCTTTCATCCCACGCCGGGTGTGCTGTGGCAGACCTGTAAGTGCATACCCCAGCACCTGAGACAGAGGCAGGGGCATCTCTGAGTCTGAGGCCAGCCTGGCCTACGTAGTGAGTTCCAGGATTGCCAGGGCTATGTAGGGAGGCTCTGTCTTAAACTGTCTTAACAAACAAACAAAGAGCCATCCAGGGCACTCTTCCCTGAGATGATACCCCCTCAATGCTGGGCATGGAAAGGGCTGTGTGAAGAATTGAGGACAGCTATACACATTTGGTGAATGTTGTCAGGCCCCCATCAGGCTGACCAAGTGAACTGACTTCTGATGTGGAGGGAAAGAAAATTTGATTCCTGGTTTAGACTGAAGCACTGCATAGTGCCTCACTTGCAGGACAAGAGCCAGCCCAGTGCGCTGACACAGAGCCACATGGGGACAGAGCGATGGGGCCCCATAGCTCCTGTGCCTGTTTCTATACTGGTATTGCCACCAGGGGAATATCCTGTGGCACCCAGTAGTGCATGCCAATGGGTACACATTCTAAGAAACACATAGGTATATGATTTTGTCCTGTGTCAATATCAGGTGTACAGACACAAACTAGGGTCACAACATCAGCAGGTACACCTGTGGAGCCAGAGCTTCCTGTCAACGACAGGAACATCATCATGCAGGGCATGGCTGTACCTAGAGGGTGTTATCTACTGTCTTGAGCTCCACCAGACACACTGAAGTGGCCATAGAGGGCTTATCCCTCCTTCCAGAACAAGCACATGAGCTGCAAGGTCAGACTGCCTTCAGCAGGCAGGCGAGGAAGAGATCACAGGACAAGAGCCACAGACATTCCAGTCTGTAATCCCCCTGTTATGAAATCCAGGCCCTAAATTAACTTCTATTCACCCTGGAAATAAGCCCCACACTGCTTATGTCAAGGGACTTCCCTTCCTCCTTCCTTGCTGGCATCTCTCCACACACCTCTGGTCTGGCTGAACCATGGGCCTGAAGAGAGTCACATGCTGCCAGTCAGGTCCCATGTGGGAGAAGTGCAGGTCCTAAGCTGGGGCAGGCCGGTTAGATGCTCTGTTTGGCCAGAAGTAACCACTGAGCAGCAATTCCGGGGCCAAGAATTCTTCTTGGCTGCCTTCTAAAACATGGCATGGCTCCATTAGTACATGCCTGGTCAGACTGCTCAGTCAAGCTTGGCATGGTGGGTGCTGTTGGCTGCCCAGAAGAATATGGTCTAGGAGCTACATTCCAGCAGCCCAAAAGCCCTTTCTCTGTTCCAAAGAATGTCTTGGCTTTGAAAGACCAAACCCACAGGACTGTGACTTTCTAATTAATTTAAAACTTCAACCATAAGAAGAGCCCTCCAGTGGGTCCTGTACGGTGGAAGCTTCAAGCCTATGCCCTCAGGTGCCCCTTGACAGCCTAGGCATGTGTGCCTCCTAATGCCACGGTAGTAAGACACAGCCAAGGCTGAGTTTTTAAGGCCAGGATGGCTTGGCTCCCAAGACCATTAGAGTCACATGAAGACCTTAACACTCACTCTCACTGCCTACCCAGCCTGCCCAGCTTCCTCTAGAGCCTAATGTGGTTAGCATGGCACCAAAGCCATCCAGCTTTTTGAAAGGCAGTTTTTATTGATGTACTCTTCCCGCTCACCCCCTGTCCCCGACAGGTTTCTTTGTAGCCCTAGCTACAGTGTCCTGGAACTCACTCTGTAGTCTGGGCAGACTTTGGAAATGTCTGCATAGACAATCATATCCACACACAAGGACAGTTTTATTGCTTCCTTTCTAATCTGTGTGTGCTTTTTTTTTTTTTTTTTCTGGCTTCATTACTTTGGCATGTTGTCACATATAAGGACTGTGAGCAGAGCCCTGGTCTTGATCCTAGGCAAACATTCAGCTTTTACCAATAAGCACAGTGCTTACATAAAAGTCACTCTAACTTTTGAATACAGAACCAGAATTGTATCCCTAGAATAAGTGTCACTTATCATAGTAAATTGTCGTATTGTTGAATCCTCTGTTAATATTTTGTTAAGCATATTGGACTTGGCCTACTTTCGGTACCAGACTGGAAAATATTCCCTTCTTTCCTATTTTCTGGAAGAGACTATTTAGAACTTATGTTAATTCTTTTTTAAACACTTGGTAGATGTTTAGAATTGATCTCCCACTGACTTTCACGTGTGGCCTGTAACCGTGAGCACTCTTCTCTCAGGCCTCAGCCCCACAGAGCTGCCGTTTGACTGCCTTGAGAAGACAAGCCGAATGCTCAGCTCCACTTACAACTCTGAGAAAGCGGTCGTGAAAACATGGCGCCACCTTGCCGAGAGCTTTGGACTGAAGAGGGATGAGATTGGGGGTATGACCGACGGCATGCAGCTCTTTGACCGAATCAGCACCGCGGGCTACAGCATCCCAGAGCTGCTCACCAAGCTGGTGCAGATAGAGCGGCTGGACGCTGTGGAGTCCTTGTGTGCAGACATACTGGAGTGGGCCGGGGTTGTGCCACCTGCCTCCCCACCCCAAGCTGCATCCTGAGGAGTGTGCCTTGGGCTGTCCTCCCTGGGACCAGCTGGGGATCCAATGAGGCCACTGCAGCTGTGGGTGATGCCATCGGACTGCCAAAACTCTAGGCTTATGCTGGTGGGTCACTGTCTTCTTTGGGCTAAGGAGCCCTTCGAGCTCAGATGAACCAAACCATGCGGGGATGACACAGGTGAAGGATTTGATCCTGTCTTTTAAGGAGGCACTTGGGAGCCAGAGGGCATGGTACAGACCATGTCACCAGAACATCACACAGGCTAAATGAAGGGATGCTAGGAAAACATAGCAAAAGTTCTAAGAAGGGTGATGGCATCTCATGGAGTTAAAAATGGGGGCATCTGAATGAAGAAAATAGCTTGAAGGTTTTAGTAAAATGGTTACAACGTACAGACATCCCACTTCCTGCATTGCTTCAGACTGAGCACAGTTTGTTTGGTAAGTCAGGGGTAACTTGACCTGTGTTTGCAGTCACTGACACACAAGGCATGTCTGCCCAGTGAAAAATGTGGGCAGATTTGGCCTCCAGCACCACTTCCAGACACAACAGCTACAATGTGTCAGGCTGGCTTTGCTTCATATTAGGTATGTGTTCTCTCTAGATAGGGAAATGATGACTAAGAGTTTGACCATGCCTGAGTCTAGATTTCAGGAGTAGCCAAGATTCATGGATAAGGCTTGTGTGAGTTCAGGCACAACATCCTGACCAGTGAGGTATGGTAGAGCCTGAGGTACAGTACAGAGCTGGGGCCTGGAGTCCTGGGCCCTGGGGAAGTCATCCAAGGTGGCTGTTGTCTCTTCCCCTAGACTTAGCTTCTCTTCTGCAAATGAGAAGTTGGTCTTCATGTCTGTAGCAAGGAGAGTCAAGGGTCAGGTGAGCAAAAGAAAATGGAGGCAAGAAAGGAGAGGCCACAGGAGCCTCCACGTGGTAGATACAGTGTGGGCAGCCACATAAAAAGGGAGTAAAAGGGAAACTCACAGCTGCAATTCTCATGTAAGGGCAACTGTAGTGTTGACAGCATTTACAGAGCTAATAAACGGGCATTGTCTTGGCAGATTCTCTTACTACACCTGAAACTGCCAAGAAATGGGAAGCCAAGGGAGCTTTCCCGCCAAGGGGTTAATACAGAGCTGGCTGCTGCACTCCCTTCTGAAGCACTGGCTCTAGTGATTGTTAAATTACAATAAAGCCTCTGGTTTAGAAGGCTGTGGGCTTTTTAAATTACAAGTCATATGACTGAACAAAAGCCTTTTGGGGAAATCAGTTGTGTGTTTAAAACCATCAAGCAATTTCCCACCACTGAATATAGACCATACTGTGAGAGGACCATAATAGGTCCTGGATATATAATATGATCATTTTACTGTGTCTGTTTGTGCTGGTGTTTTAGAAGGTATTTGCTATATCCTGCAAGTTAATGGTCTGCTTAATTACCCTTTTAATTCTTCCTTGAGAGCCTGTGCTGCTCCTTACCCTGGGTCCTCAGTAATGATGTTGAGCTTGCCCTTAATTGGACTGTAAATGTCATCTGTGATGAGTGAGCAGGTCTAGGATAGCAGGCTCCTCTCCAGCTGTCACTCTGGTGAAGAATGGGCAGCTGCAGTCAGCAGTGTAGGCTGGTCTCTGTTCGCCTATTAGATTTCAAGGCTTGAGGGCAGCCAGCATCCATATCGTTTCATTGACTCCCAGCTTTGTCGTTTATTTCGACAATAAATCTAGGAAGAGTTTGTTTCAATGAGCTATGCCTGTGCTGTAGAATTCCCAACCAACAATGCCATGATTCTTACTGACCAATGCTCGATAAAATTCTATGCTACCATTTTTGTCTGGAGACTGTCATTATTTTTCAGAAAAGGTATTTAGTACACACCCAGTCTGAGGTCCTTAGACAGTAAAGTTTTAATTGTGAATATTTTATATAATTCTGTTTATATAATTTATTATATTTTTATAAGCTCAATAAACATGTTAATAAAAAGATGTACAGACTGGCACCGTGTGAACTCTTATTGAGTGCTGCAGTGTGAGTGGAGAAATGAGTGCTCCTGGTCACTGTACTGTGTATGATGAGACTACGGAATTGTGGCCATCCATGAATGAACTATCTAAAATGTTAGAGCATGGAGGTGCTCACGAACAGTGACAGGCATATATGGGGAACATGCAAAAACATGGAACACTCTTTTCCATGTCACCACCATTAGTTATAAACAGTGTTACCAACCCCAAATTACTATGTTTTGGAACATAGTCATTTCTCAGTCTAGCTTTTGGGTCAGTAAGGGCCAGCGGAGTCTACTTGGCTGGGCTGTGTTCAGGCCTCTACCTGCTAGACAACCTTGACTAGGGCAGCTCTGTTCCATCCTCCTTTATCCTCCTCCACAAACCCGCTGGAGAGCCTGAGCTGGCATGATGCTCATCATGGCAATGCCAGAAGCCAGGAAGGAGAATGGAGGCCATCTGAGGGTTTGGGTTTAGAACTGACCTCCTGTCATTTCTGGCTCATCCTATCGACAAAGCAAACCAAGTGGCCAGACCCAGAGGCAAGAGTAAGAAAGGAGACCACCCCAGTGGCACTAGGAGGGAACAAATAACAAGCACCATGGAAAATAAGACAGTGTGTTAATCGGCCACCAGTGCTGAAGAGCAGCAAGCATCATCTTGGTATCCAGAGAATTGGAGAACCACTGAACGCAAGGGAACAAAACTTATCTGGTGTCTGAATGGTTTGTTTCCCTTAGCAGCTGTTTAACTTTTAAATGTGGAGCTAAGAAGGTGAAAATGGGAAGAGAGGGCTAAACCTATGTGACTGACAGTCAGCCTGAACATGAACATCAAACATCCTGGAAAAACCTCTCGGTTCCAAGGAGAGGGCTGCTGGTGCTCCTGTGTGCATCTTCTGTTGTGCCTGATTCAAGAGACCCCAAAAGACCACTAGGAGTCCGTTGCAAATCACAGGAGGATCTTTATTCAAGCTTAAGCTTGGGCCGCCAATCTTCCCTGACACAGCAGGTCACAAAGTGAGGCCCCGAGTCTCACAGGGACAGAATTTCTTAAAAGGAAAAAAATGGCAAGAGGGGAATTCCAAGCCTTAGAGTTACAGAGAAGGGTAAGTTTTGGGTAGGAGGATTCAGCAATCGAGATGACCTTTAGGCTAACTGTTCCAAGCCACCTGGCCAAATTGACAGATATCTAAGATATCTGTACAATAGCCTGCTAGCTGGAGTGGAGGACCCACTAACACATTCTGTGGCATTTATGACAACCTGTGGGGTGGAGGCATGATTATAGTTATCTATTTATACATTCTGTGGTATCCATGACAGCCTGCAGGGGGGAGGGCCATGTGGCTCTTCTCGGAACACAATGGTGGAGGTCAAGCCACTCCAAGATCAGTCAATTTAATATAGAGTCTGAGAAACAAAATGGAGCCACCCCTGCCACCCTCAGTTCCTCCACTTTCCATCACTGGCACGGCTTACCTTTTGATTAGGAACAGTCCTCTTCTGACAGCAATGGTGAGCTTCTCCTCTATGCCTCAGTTTCTTCTTTGCACACACATAGTAATAATATGGTTTTGGGGGACTGTGATTATAGTGAACATGTATTATTACACAGCACTTCCCCTGGCAGGTAATAATAAATAATAAATGTTCACTATAATCACAGCATTATTAGCCATCTTTCAGGCTACGGAAACTGATAAGCTTACTGCAAAGTTTTCTAAGTAGGATTTGGTTAACAAATATTATTGAAAGACTTGCTACAATCACTACCAGGAGCATTAGTCTCTGTGTAGGATACAAGGAAAGAGGAAGTTCGCTTGACTCTTGGCACACAGACTCTTAGCTCCCTGAGAAGTTGCAGCCTTTTCACAGAAGACTCTGTCTCCATACCCTGTAGGCCCTAGGTCATGGCATCCACTGCATGAAAGGTACAAGACTCCTACTTTGGTCTTTAAATCCATTTTTCAAATGCCAGAGACAACTGCTGTTGAACTAACCTGACCTCTAAGAACCAACCAAGCATCCTATGGTTCATTTGCAATTCAAAATTCAGTGTACAGCATGGATAAAAGAGTCCTTCAAAGTTGCAGTACACCTAACAAATGTGCTTATATATTCCAGAATTCAAGTTCAAGCTGCTATTAGCTTAAAACCTAAAGGTCAGTGCCATGGTGTGTGAATGTATCTTTAACTTTATTTGTACCTTATACGGTCCTTCTTCAGGAAGGGGCACTTTACACAATCAAGACATGCCTGTGCCAATATGGGCAGGGTAGTTCATTGAGTAGGAATGAGTCTAGGAAGACCTGGTCTTCAGATAAGAAGGAAGCACACAGAGCCAGGGATGGAGGAGGAAGGTGTGCCACTCCACCTGCTCCCTTAACATCTCCTCACCTCCAGGTTACTAGGTCTTACTCAGATAACCTGCATCGTGTAATCCAAATGCTGATTTTTATAAACACCCCTCTCCCTCACCCCCCCCATCTGGTTGCAAACTTTGTTCCAAGAAGCTCCTGTCTCAATGTTGTGTAAACACTGTTCCTCAATTGTCCCCTGATAATGCCAATAAAACAGCTTACGCCCAATCACTGAGCAGGAGAGAGAAAAGGGCCCTGCCAGCCAGGGGTAAGAGGAGTTGGAGGAAGTAAGGGATTCAGCTATGGGCTGATGTCCAGGCAGCTCAGCAGGGAAAGACACAAAGTGCAAGTACCTCTGAGCTATGTGCTGGGAGGAGCCAGATTAATTTAGAGGGTTAAGAATAGAGTTAATACTACTTAGGACTGTGCTGTAAAGCTTGTTAAAATAATGTAATGGAGTCTCAATTAGTTGGGTGATAGCTGGGTTAAAAGAGAAACTAAGAGAAACAGTTTTATAAAAATTACTGTAATACCACCCCACTGTTACCGCTCCGTATTTGTTTTATTACATAGGGGAATTTATCAATATAACAGAACATGGACCTGTTCTGACTCCTGAGAGACTGTACTTGCAGGCATGGCTGTAGGACCTAGGTCTTGAGCACTGCAGCTGTGTGGACCTGGTACACAGTGCCAGACCTCATACCTGGCTACTTGCAGGAAAACCATGTTGTGTTCTCAGAAGCAACCCAGCCTACCCGAAGCCTCTGTCTGCATGTTCCTGGCCCTTACCCTTTTTCATAGTACACACCTTAGAGATGTACAGATCTTCCCCAAATTAAACTTAACTTCTGCCAAGTTCCCATAAATGCAACTTCCCAGACTCATAGTCAGTGACCACATTTGCAATTCTGCTCCCAACCTCCCCTAGGCGGGAAGTTAGCCCCCAAATGGGTGCCAGGCCACTAACTGTTATTCAGTCCCTGCGCCTGGTACCTTTTCTATGAAGGCATTCACTAATCAGTCTATTTGACCAAGAAGTCTCTACTCACAGCCTCTTCGCTTAAGTAACCATTGGATTCCAAGTAAGTGCACAACATTACAGATTTGGTTTCTTTGTGTTGTTCTTGTTTTTGTTTTTTTCCACTTAACACGATTTCAGTCAGTTTTCTCCATGAATCCAGACAATTGTCATTTTATTATGCTAACTTTTGTGGAATATGTTAAGTGGATTATTAAACTTCAGATATGTAGTAAGTTATTGGGAATTTTTTGTTATTGGAAATTTTTATAGATATAAATTAGATTGCTTTAAACACTACAAATACTTTTAACATATATTCCTTATTTGAAATTATTTACTTAAGCCAAGCAAGTCCTACAAACACAGAAGCCTGGCTAATAGTTACATATATTCCATTACATTTTCATGACAAATGGAGTTTACAGAACCTTATTTTAAGGTAAATACTTAAAAGATGATCATTAGCATTCATAACTTCTGGGTAATAAGGTAGATTAATATCTGCTCTGTACCACCACATAAAAGGCAAGAGTTAGAATCAAAAAGCAATAGGCCCTGTTCCTATAAAGAAAGAGCTAACACAAGAGAAACAAGCACAGCTGAGATTTTTCTCCACCAAGAAGCAGGAAGGCCGGAGTCCAGCTGTATGTGATGCTCCAACCCCTGCCAGATGGGGACGGCTTGTCACCTCAAACAGGGAGAATGTCTGTGCCATTGAGACAGCATGGGGTGTGGTGGCTAGGGAGTGCAAGAGACCATGGAACGAAGAAGGATGTGGTGTAGGGGCAGAGTTCAGGTCTGGAGATAGCAGCCAGATAAGGCTATACTCCAGCTCACCCAAACAAGCTATGCCAAGTTTGGTGTAGCCTCCTGAAGGCTGAGCAGGAAGAGGCCTCTAGTGACAGTGGCAGACACAGATAGGTATATCCCACAGGGACTCAGTCACAGAAAACCTCAGATGTGATCCCTGTACATCGCAGACAAGGTATAATTGAGGGCAAGGGACTCACTTCTGGCAGGAAGTGGACTGAACTGGCCTGAGTAACTAGGACAGGTAGCCACCACTGCCACTTATAGATGATAGAAAAGACAACTGAATGCAAGGGGAACCACGTCATCCCAACAAGGAAGCAGTACTGATGGCCAATATGCCTTCAGTTTCTTCTTGCACATGGTAAATTTTCTGTGTAATACATGAATTTTTTTGCTCAGCTCCTGATTTTGTATCTCATAAAAACATACTTCTCTGGCTGTCCTGCTCTCTGTACTCTACAATACCCCTGCCATCATCCTGCTAACCCTTACGTTTCTCATTGCTTCGTAAATACCGATACCTTGTTTTTATTAAATTTTTATTTTTTATATTAATTACAGTTTTTTCATTTTGTATCCCAGCTGTAGCCCCCTCCCCCATTCCCTCCCAATCCCACCCTTCCTCTCTCATCTCCTCCCTGTCCCTCTCTAAGTCCACTGATAGGGGAGGTCCTCTTCCTCTTTCATTTGACCCTAGCTTATCAGGTCTCACCAAGACAGGCTGCAATACCTTTAACTAAAAAAAAAAAAAAAAAAAAAAAAAAAAAAAAAAAAAAAAAAAAAAACCTTTCTTTGTTCTTTTGTTTTTCTTTAAGACAGGGTCTTATTATGTAGCCATAGTTGGCCTGCTTCTCACATTTGGAGACCAGGTTGGCCTCACATTCACAGATCAAAAGTGTGTGCCACCACTCTAGACTGACTCTCATAATGACAATAAGCCTGATGCTTTCCATATTAGTCAAAGCAGTTCCCAGGGAATGGAATCTGAATAAAAATACCCCCTTAGCTGCCCTGCGTCTAGGAGGCTGTTAGGAATCTGTTGTTTTCTCTGTTTACCCTTTGCTTTTGCTCACAAGTGCTAGGTCATCTGGGACACCCCACACCCCTCCCAGGCACCTACATCCTAACTCATACTTTCCCAAACTACCTAAATCCAACTGTCTCTCTGACAACACAACTTCTGTTTGTTGGTTTTTTTGTTTTGTTTTGTTTTGTTTTGTTTTTTGAAACAAGGTTTCTCTGTGTAGCCCCTGGCTGTCCTAGAACTCACTCTGTTGGCCAGGCTGGCCTCAAACTTAAAGAGATATACCTGCCTCTGCCTCCCAAGTGCTGGGATTAAACTTGGGAGCCACCACTACACTGCACAACTTTTAAAGAAACACAATTCCACCTGGGCTATGCTAGCCCCCAGACCGTTCCAGATTCCCACTCCTTGATAACAACAAGGTTTCCCCCTTGTCCACACTAATCTCCATATCCCCTATTCCCTGGTAGGTAGCCCTGGTCATGTCCAGCCTGCTGCTCTTTCTCTGTGCTCTGGACTCTTCCAAATGCCTCTGGATGGTCTCTCTCTCTTCTACAATAAAAACCTCCCCCCCAAGCATGGGGGGAGGTTTCTTTACTTTCTCCCTCACATACAATAACAAGCAAACTAAAGGGTGTCCTGTGGATTGGTTCTGAATTCAGAAACATACAGGGAAATTTCTGGACTGATTTAGGGGACTCAGGAAATGGAATCTTGATCAAGCAATGTTAGCCCAGGTGGCATTACCTTATCAGGCACCCTTATGTGTCCATAGGCCTTGATTCCCTTTATACCTTCCTGTTGGTGACCTCCAGCTATGTCAAGGCCACCTCACTCTCACCATATTTTTCCCCAAAGAAACACCTAAGATGCCCCTATAATACAAGGTTCTTCAGAAAACATCCGCCTTACTGGTCTTCCAACCTTCAATCTGCTTAAATCTACCTAAGGTTCCCAGGATCACTGAGGGTGAGAGAAGAGACCTGATTTCTCAGGGCTAGTTAAGTCTTTTCCAAAAAACCAAATCCTCTCCATTCATATCTGATTCCACACCCAATTGTTGGCTTCTAAACACCCCCACACCTTACCGGTTTTCCCTTGACACCAGTACCTTCCACCTAATTCAGGAAAACCCCGCAATTAACCAGTCTTGCCTAGCCAGGTTTACAACCTTTTACCACCTTGTCCCTAGGGCACTCATTTTCCTTATGGCACAACTGAAAAGTTAAACTGTACCCGATAACCTGCTTCACCCTTTTCCACAGCTCTCCTACAGCACAGGGCTGTTCTGGATGTGCTGGCCAAACGCCTATATATGCCTGCCTAGTAACTGCACAGGGACTTGTACCTTGGCCTGCTCTTGCCTACCATTTTTCTTGCCCCTCCAGATTACCTACTGCCCATGCTGGCCTCTACTCCAATAAAAGCAAAAACAGCTCTCTGATTCACCCCCTTACGAACAACTCTAGGCATCCTCTCCAGGCTTGCAACTGGTGGTAGGCCTAGAAATCTTCACATCAATGAATCTCTGTCTCTCCAGCTCTGAGAACACCTTGAGAAAATTTTGATCAGCTTGACACCCACCCTTCAAGGTCGACTTGATTCTTTGGCCACTGAGGGGCTCCAAAACTACAGAGGGCTAGACCTCCTGCCTACAGTCCACAGAGAAACATGAATTCTCCTACAGGAACAATGCTGTTTCTACACCAACAAATCAAAACTAGTTTACAACAGGGCCCAAAGATAGCAAGTTTCACTCCAGACAAGTCCTCCGTTCCCTCCCATCCTGGCCTCTCCCCTTTCTTGCCCCCTTCCTCCTTATTGTTCAGGTACTTATTTTTTTATCTTATCTTTTAAACTTTTACAGAGATTCTACCTGGACAACTTACTGCTATCATAGTCTGCCACACTTGACAAGATAAAGTCAAAGCTCCTCTCAGATATATATATATGATATCATATATATATATGCACCATTTCTTTGGATGTAACTACTTCCTGATTGGGAGGATTATTATTTTGGGATTCTTAGGTCTGAAGTGACTCTGATGTGGAAAAAAGGGAGATTCCCATCTCTCCTTAAAACCAAGACCCTAAACTGGGCTCAAAGTTCCAGGAAGTCAGCCATTTGTATAATTCCCAAAGGTGGAAAAAGGAAAGCAGCTGACTTTAACCCCAGTGGTTGCTAAAACAGACAACAGACCTATCCCCCCTCCTGTAATTAAAAACAAACAAACAAACTTACGTAGAAAAAAATAAAACAGCTTATTTCTGTTCCTAATTACTCCCTGCCCTTCCCTCACCCTGAAAAGCCCCACTTAGATTGTTTGCTGTTGTGCACTCACACTAGTCACGGTGCTGCTGGTCTTAGTATGCCTCTTCAGGCTAAATAAGCTCTGTTCTTGCTGGTGAAGTTAGTCTAAATTTTCATTCTCTGTTTCCTTCTTCAAACTCAGTTCTTGCAGGGACAACCTGGCAGGGCACGGACATGAGGAAACACTAGGAAAGTTAAAGGTCCTTTAAAGAAACCTTTGAGGTTTGCCACGTCCAATAGAGGCTCATTTCAGCCTCCCAGCAGAGAAGGGAGCAGATTGGTTCTAGAGGGGCCCTATGTAAGATTCTAGCCCAGCCAAACAGACTGGCAACACTGAACCTGCGTGCTCTCTCCTTACCAGGACCAAGGGTGTTGCAGAGGCTTTGCAACTACTCTCAGGCTCAATACCTGAGAGAAGGTCAACAGCAACTCTGCCTGCAGCTCCAGCTCCTTAACATCAAGGCCCACACTGGCTCAGTCCCCTGCCGCAGCTGCTTATATTATGTCTGGAAAAGTACAAGGATATAGCTCTTGTGTCGTGCCGATGTCTGGAAGAAGTCAGAAGCCAGACAATGCTCAGAATACAACAGGCCATCTTGTATGTGATCTTGTGTTTATCCATAGAATTAACAGTAACATCAGCCACAGACATCTTTCTGGTTTGGCCTCATCTCAACCAGCTACTATGGATTTATCAAGAAGTGCTTTTAGACTTCTGCATAAACAACTGTAGACTTTAAGATACAAAGAATTGCTTTTTAAGCCTTATATAAGTTAATTCCTTTGATGTTTACATTTTACTGGAACTGACCAGATTGACTAGAATTATTTAAGAAAAACAAATCTCTAAGTGGGCTTTGGATTCAGTAACTACAAGTTTCTGTAAATACTTCAATTTTTTAAAAAATATATTTATTTATTATTTATATAGTGTTCTGCCATACACACCAGAAGAGGGCACCATATCTCACTATAGATGGTTATGAGCCACCATGTAGTTGCTGGGGATTGAACTCAGGAGGACCAGTGTTAAGAACAACCAGTGTTCTTAACCTCTGAGCTATCTCTCCAGCCCAATATTTCAATTTTTAAGACAGGAAAAGTTGTAGTGATAGGCTTCAACCTACTTGGAAATTATTCAGATTTAAAAAAAATAGGTGTATGAGTATTTTGTCGGCATGTATGTATCACATGCATGCCTGGCACCTAGAGAAGCCAGAAGAGGGCAAGTGGATGTCCTGGAACTGGAGTTAGAGACTGCTGTTAACCATATGTGAGAGCTAGGAATTGAACCCAGATCCTCTGGGAGAGCAGCCAGTATGCTCTTAACTAGGGAGCCATCTCTCCAGCCCCATGGATAGTGACATTTTCATAAGTAGACATTATTTAATTTTAAGGTTTCAAGTTATCAAAAAGATTTTTGAAACTAGTTTTTAAAGAGACACGGCTTATAAAACATTATTATTCTCAATTCCCAGTCTGCCATTTAAAATTAATGTTGTATTCAGCCTTTGTCAGAGATGCTTATTACAGTAGTGGGCAGTAAATGCGGAAATACACAATTGGCCAAAGTGTCAAGGCTAAGTGATGGAGTTCTCCACCCTACATGGACATCTGCACCACTGGAAAGACTCAGGGTGCAGAAGAGGGTGAGGAAAGTCTGTAAGGACTAGTGGATAAAGGAGTGTGCAGAAAAAAAAAGTCAAAAGTCCTCTGGACACGACAAAGCTGCTGCACCCATGAGCTCACTGACGCTGTGGTTTTCTGCATCACACCTCTCTATGGCTACACCTGTCATTCTACCATGATAGTAGAGGGCTCCACCTTTCCTTGGGGTAATACTGGTAGTTAATGGTTGCTGGAGATGGGGATCTCATTTTCCTCAGAAGTGTAGCCTCTGATATGGTCCAGAATAACTTTTATTATGTTGAGATATGTTCCTTCTATTCCCACTTTCTTCAGAAATTTTATCCTGAAGGTCTTTTGGATTTTGTTAAAAATCCTTTCTGTACCTATTGAGATGATCTTGTGAATTTTGTTTTGAATCCACTTATGTGATGTTTTACATTATTGCATGTTTATTTATGCATGTTGAACCATTCCTGTATCTCTGGAATGAAGCCAACCTGATCATGGTGAGTGATCTTTTTGATGTGTTCTTGAATTTGGGCTGCAAGTTTGCAGTGTTTTGTTGCTGATGTTGTTTGAGAAAATAATCTCCTGATTGAGAAGATAACAAACAGCTTAATGAAATAAGGAAGTTAATGCAAGCCATGAAAGGAGAATTAAAAAAAAGAGACAGAAATGTTAAAGAAAAAATAATCTGAACTGTTGGAAATTAAAAACATACGAATTCACTTCAGAAGGTCTGTGCAAAGTCTCACCAACAGAATGGATCAAATAGAAGACAATCTGAGCTTGAAGATAAGGTCTAGGAACTGGAATAACCAAACAAGGACAAAGATAAAATTAGAAGATATCAGTGAGAATTCCAAGACCTAAGTGACACTATGAAAAGACCAAACCTATGGGCAATAGGCCTAGAAAGGGAGTCTAGTTCTAAAGGCATAGAAAACATTAAAAAAAAAAAAAAAGACAATTTTCTAAGCTTAGAAAAAGAGATGGTTATCCAGACTGTACTGGTTAGTAGGCAAGTCTGTGGAACATTTAAAAAAAAAATGTTCTTTTTAAAAATTATTTTTATGTCATGTGTATCATTGCATTGGTATTTTGCCTGCATGTATTTCTGGGTGAGGCTACCAGATCTCCTGGAACTGGAACTACACACAATTTTGAGTTGTCATGTGGATGCTGGGAATTGAACCCAGGACCTCTAGAAGAGCAGCCAGTGTTCTTAAGCGCTGAGCCATCTCTCCAGCCGCTGGGACGTTTTCTTGACCAATGAATGACATTGGAGGGCTCAGCCCACTGTGGGTGGGCAACTCCTGTCCAGGTATTACTGGGCTGTATAAAAAGCAAGACGAGTGAGCTATGGAGAGCAAGGTAGCAAGCAGCACCTTCCATGGTCTCTGCTTCAGCTCCTGCCCCCAGGTTCCCGTCAGTCCCAGACCAGACTGTCCTCAGACCGTGACGTGGAAGTGCGAGATAAAATAAGCCCTTTTCTCCCAAGTTGCTTTGGTCAGTGTTTTATTCCAGAAATAAAAAGCAAACAGACACCAAAAGATGTTCCAAATAAATGGACCTAAGACAGAGGCAAGTGCTAGTGTTCTGATATCTGACAAAACAGGCTTCAAACTAAAACTAGTGATAAAAGATAAAGACAGTCATTTCATGCTGCTTAAAAGACCACCAGGAGGATATGATGACTCTTAACACATATATACCCAGTTCATAAAACAATACTGCATATATCATATGCACGCCTATGTTGGGCTGTAGCTCAGCAAGCACCCCCTAATAACCATAACACAGGTAAGTAAAAATAAAATAGAACAACAAATAAAAGGTAAGTACTTGCCTGGCTGTGGTGGCATATGCCTTTAATCCCAGAACCTGGAAGGCAGAGGCAGGCAACTGTCTATGAGTTTGAGGTCAGCCTTATCTACACATCCAGTTCCAGGATAGTCAGTGCTACATAAAAACCCTGTTTTTTAGGAAAAAAAAAAAAAAAAGTACTTTGCTATAAAAATTTAGTTTATTTTCACATAAGAACAAATTATATTCCAAATAATCACATAATTTCAAGAAAGACTTTTCTTCAAATGTTTTATAAAAGTAACCTAATGCCTGAAGTTCCGGAAGTGTCACCTTGCACAGTCATTAGCACTACTTTAAACGGAAACACTCTAAAACATCCTACTCTCTACGGGCCTCAATTACATAGCTGAGAAATCTTTCTAGATATTTTTCATGATAAATGATGCTGTTGATAACTTTATAGAATCTTCCTTTGGTGATTTTTATACTTTGACAAATAATGAACACATAGGCAGACACAGACACATACATACACACACTTTTCTAATGGCTGCTACTGGAAACCAGGGAGTTATTTTTTGTTAAACCCAGGTTGAACAGAGTTGAATTTAGGTTAATACAGAGAAAAGCGTGCTCTGGATGTGTTGTCCTTTGTATTTCCTGAAGCATCAGGTGAATGGTGAAAACTTCAAAGAGCTTCTTGTTACTCCTGTAAAAGAATAGGTATATTTAATTACTTATAAACTTGAAGGAACTTATGCAAACGAGAGGAAACAGCACTTATTTTTTTAAAACAACAGACAAAATAGATGACTACAGGATTAAAATGCTAAGAAAACTAGGTTTTATGAGCTAAGTCTTAAGTGGAAAAACATCAAAGGCAAAAAAAGAAAATAGAACACAGGGAACTTCCCAGAAAATCATACTCCAACCAAGGACTATTCGTGGAGATGACCTGGAACCCCTGCACAGGTGTAGCCCATGGCAGTTCAGTGTCCAAGTGGTTTACATAGTAATGGGAAGAGGGACTGCCTCTGACATAATCTGATTAGCCTGCTCGTTGATCACTTCCCCCTGAGGGGGGAGCAGCCTTACCAGGCCACAGTAGAGGACAATGCAGCCACCTTTGATGAGAACTGATAAACTAAGATCAGAAAGAAGAGGAGAACCTCCCCTATCAGTGGACTTGGGGAGGGGCATGCATGCAGAAAGGGGAGGGAGGGTGGGATCGGCAGGGGAGGAGGGAGGGGCTTATGGGGGGATACAAAATGAATAAAGTGTAATTAATAAAAAATTAAAAAAAAAGAAAATAGTTTATATTCTGAGAACTGAACCCTATTTACTAACAGAGAATAACTACTGGGAACAAGTGATTTCCCCTTCCAACAGTTAGACAGATCCAAGCAGCTATCTATAGGCTCCAAAGAGGCAATACACTACTTTTCAATCACTCCTCTAATAGACATTCAAGCTCGATGCAGCGGCACACACCTTTAATCCCAGCACTCTGAGGCAGAGGCGGGTAGAGTCGAGTTCCAGGACAGCCTGTTCTACACAGCAAGGTCCAGGATATCCATGGCTACATGGAGAGACCCTGTCTCACAAAACAAAAGGAAGAGGAGAGAGAAGAATGAAAAACAAAGAAGACTGAAGAAGATGAGGAGAAAGAAGAGGAAGAGAAGAAAAGGCATTCGGTAATTTCATTTTAATTGGAATACTATCTTAAATGTAAAACAGAACTCAACCATATTTTATTTTCTTATCTGGTTACATTTGCTTCTTCAGAGAAATTATCAAATAACGCAGTATTAAAGAAGGTAGAGACTGGTGTTTTCCCTAGAGCTTGTTGGTCATGCAGCCTAGCCAATCAGTGAGCTCCAGGTTCAATGAGAGACCCTATCACAAAAAAGAAGACACTTGACATCAACCTTGGGCTTACACACACACACACACACACACACACACACACACACACACACACACA
>NW_026585626.1:14356895-14372128 GCF_907164565.1 Psammomys obesus | reverse complement strand
CACACACACACACACACACACACACACACACACACACACACACACACTCTTTTGCTTGTTTCACTAAAGGCATACTTCAGTGCATTAATAAGGAATTACAAAAATGCACTTTTATTATCACTTTGATTTTCTTACCTGTCTCATATGAAATATCAGCGTGCAGTGATCTGTTCTGATGTTATCGCTGACTAGTGAACTTGTTCTTAGTGGAAGAGTATTTGTCTTCCACTACATAGTCTGTCTGCTATACACTTAACCCTGGGTTCCGAGTACCATCAACACTAAAAGCTACCCTCAACATACCCTCTCAACATCTCAAATTAGGAAGCCTTGTTCTTGGATTGCATGCTATCTCTGATATTTAAAGTTGGTTAGATAACTGAAACAATTGAGAAACTGCATTCAAAGACTAGTAGACTATTATTAAATGTGTGTGTGTGTGTGTGTGTGTGTGTGTGTGTGTGTGTGTGTGTGTATGGTAGGGTATGGGCATATGCAGGTACGTGTATGCATAAAGGACAAGGAAGGATGTCCAGCATTCCACTATCTATCATCTCTGATTTATTCCTTTGAAACAAGGTCTCTCACTGAACTCGGAGCTATCTTGCTGTGGCCGTTCCCCACAGTGCTGGGCTCCCAGGTGCATGCAGCCACACTTAGCTTTTGATGTGAGTACTAGGGATTTGAACTTGAACTCAGGACCTCATGCTTATCAAGTAACTACTCTTACCTGCTGAGCACCACCCAGCCCCAAATATGTGGTCTTCAATAATCATTAATATTCATGATTCTTAAATTTCTACATCTACAGACTGTAAATAATAATCAAATTAGAACAAAGTAGTAATCAAAGTAAAACTGGGTTGAGATTAAGACTGAAAATGCAGCCCTAACATAAGCACAATATAATAATAAATTTAAAATGTTACAAAAAAAGATATTCTTACTTGATTTTGGAAAGCTTCTGTAGGATAATACTGAGCTTTTCTAGGATGTGAAGATCAAGTTTAGGGGTCCGGAGCAGCACAGAACAAGTACGAAAAAATAAAGAGCTGCTGCAGGCTTCCAAGAAAGGCTGCAGGGCCTCTGAAAAACAAGTCACCAAACTTTACTGGTAAGAAGTATACAAAAGAAATTTAAAAAGCAAAGCCAGAACTGTGTGAGGCATGCCTCCATATTGGCTTGGACTTTCATTCTTTCATCCTTAAACTTACAGCGAAAATTATCATTTGAAAAGTGAAAACAGCCACTGGCTCTTTTTTTTTTAATTTTTTTTTAATATTAGTTACAGTTTATTAACTTTGTATCCCAGCTGTATCCCCCCCCCCCCAACTCCTCCCTGCCCCTTTCCAAGTACACTGATAGGGGAGGATCTCCTCCCCTTTCATCTGACCCTGGTTTATCAGGTATCTTCAGGACTGGCTGCAAAGTCCTCCTCTGTGGCCTAGCAGGGCTGCTCCTCCCTCGGGGGGGGGGGGGAGGGGAGGTCAAAGAGCCAGCCATTGAGTTCATGTGGATCATCCTGAGTGAGGTATCCCAAAAGCAGAAAGACACACATGGTATATACTCACTTATATAGACCTATAAGATAGGATAAACATACTGAAATCTATACACCTAAAGAAGATAAATAAGAAAGAGGACCCGGGGTAAGATGATCAATCCTCACTTAGAAAGACAAATGGGATAGACATTGGGTGTAGGAGAAAACAAGTAACAGGACAGGAGCCTACCACAGAGGGCCTCTGAAAGATTCTACCTAGCAGTGTATCAAAGCAGATGCTGAGACTCATAACCAAATCTTCGGCAGAGTGCAGGGAATCATATGAAAGAAGGGGGAGTTAATATGACCTGGAGAGGACAGGAGCTCCACAGGGACTAAATATATCTGGGCACAGGGGTCTTTTATGAGACTGTTTCTTCAACCAAGGACCATGTATGGATATAACCTAGAACCTCTGCTCAGATGTAGCCCATTGCGGCTCAGTATCCAAGTGGGTACCCTAGTAAGGGGAACAGGGACTATTTCTGACAGCCACTGGCTCTTGCTGAGCATCACAGGAGCAGGTCATTATCTAATGCAAAGCATGTTTGAAGAAAAGGGGAAAGGAGCTTCTTCAATAAACATCTAATTGGAAGTCCAGTCGGGGTGATTGTAAGTAAGAAATTCTGTTAAAGTGGTAAATTATTTTTCTCTAAAACCCCAGTAACGATTCTGAGTATTAGACAGGAAAAAAACATTTTGAGCATAAAGAGCTAAAAACATGAAAGATTCATAACAGATTAAAAACCTAAGAATAAAAATCATCATGCAAGAGGGGACAGAAACTTGAGGATCAAGGAGTCTGCTATGGGATTGTGCTTCCTAGGATGTCAGAAGCTCAACCATGAAGGCTCACCAACATGACTGCTTACAGTTTTTGCTTACAGCAAAGACAGCAGATATGCCAAAGTGGATGGGGAAAAGCTCATGAGATCTCACTCCTACATGAAGAACTACAGGAAACTAAGAATGCTGAGGGTGGGGGAGTCTCTCCAGGGAAGAGCACACCAACTGGTTACCCTGTACCAAATGGTCAGCCTTGAAAACATGTACACATGTAACATTACACAGTCTGAGCCGCTTACATTCCTGTATTTAGGTGTGTGTGTTTTTATTTGCACACACGTGCGTAACAACAATTAATGGAAAAAAAGGCATTGAATTTGGAAGAGAACAAAGAAGCACACACAGAAAGGTTTGAAGAGAGAAAAGGGTAGGGGCATGATATAATTATACTCTCAAAACATAATAAAATCTTTTAAAAATTTAAGTTTTCACATAAAGATGAATTTATTTGAAAAATTAAAAGTGAAATTGAAAATATTGTTCTCCTTGTGGAGTTCCTGTCCTCTCCAGATCTTACTGTTTCCCACTTCTTTTGTAAGATTCCCTGCACTCTGCCCAAAGGTTGCCCATAAGTCTCAGCATCTGCATTGATAGTTTGCAGGGCAGAGCCTTTCAGAGGTTCTCTGTGGCAGGTTCCGGTATTGTTCCCTCTTTTTTCCTTCTTCTGATGTCCATCCTCTTTGCCTTTCTGGATAGGGATTGAGCATTTTATCAAGAGTCCTCCCTCTTGATTAGTTTCTTTAGGTGTACAGATTTTAGTAGGTTTATCCTATATTATATGTCTATATGAGTGAGTATATGCCATGTGCATCTTTCTGCTTCTGGGATAGCTCACTCAGGATGATTTTTTCCAGATCCCACCATTTACCTGCAAATTCCATGATTTCCTTGTTTTTTATTGCTGAGTAATATCTCATTGTGTAGGTGTACCACAGTTTCTGTATCCATTCCTCCACTGAGGGGCATCTGGGCTGTTCAACAGGACCAAAAAATCTGAGCACATGGGTTTTTCCTGAGACTGATACTCCAACCAAGGACCATGCATGGAGATAACCTAAGACCCCTGCACAGATGTAGCCCATGCCAGTTCAGTATCCAAATGGGTTCCATTGTAATAGGAACAGGGACTGTCTCTGACATGAACTGATTGGCCTGCTCTTTAATTACCTCCCCCTGAGGGGGAAGCAGCCTTACCAGGCCACAGAAGACAATGCAGCCACTCCTAATGAGACCTAATTGACTAGGATCAGAAGGAAGGAAAAGAAGACCTTCCCCATCAGTGGACTTGGGGAGGGGCATGTATGCAGAGGGTTGAGGAAGGGAAGGATTGGGATGGGAGGAGGTAGGGAACCACAGGGGGGATACAAAGTGAATAAAGTGTAATTAATAAAGAATTAAAAAATAATAAATAAATAAAATAAAAAAGAAAATATTATAATAGCCAAAACAAGAGAGAAATGACTAACATAGAAAAGAGGAAAGCAGAGATGACTTTGCATATATTTGCCATAAAACTGATACCATTACTATGAGTTCTTATAAATAATTAGAAAAGATGTACCTAGTATTTTTATTAATGAGCACAACTAACGCAACTATAAGAGAACACAATATATTCAATCTCATTAAGAATAAAATAATAAGCCAGAAAGTGGTGGTGCATATTTTTAACCACAGAACTTGGGAGGCAGAAGCAGGTCTCCCATCTGTGAGATGAAGCCAGCCTGGAGTGAAGGACAGCCAGGGCTACACAGAGAAACCCTGTCTCAAAAAACAAACAAACAAACAAACAAACAAAAATAAAGAAATCTTCCAAATTTGTTACCAAAAGCCTTAAATGCAAAAATCCTTTTACTTAGAAACTGTGCCTTGAGGCTGGAGAGATGACTCAGAGGTCAAGAGCACTGATGTTTTTCCAGAGGATCTGGGTTCAATTCCCAGCATCCACATGTCAGCTCACAACTGTCTGTTTACTCCCAGATCTGACACTCTCACACAGACACACTTGCAAGCAAAACACCAAGGCACATAAGGTAAAAATAAATTATTTTTTAAAAAAGAAAGAAACTGTGCCTTTAAGAAGCATCCAGTAGAGATGCCTGCAAAGGTAAGAAGCCCTATTTCATTCATCGTGTTTATTACAAGATAATAGGTGAAGATACTTTGAAAGCGTAAGTCACTGGTACTAGCTTGTTAGGGGAGGATGAAAATAACAACAAAAATCACACAATTTTGGCCTTTAAAGCATTTCATTCTTTAGTAAAAAACCTCTGCAAAAGGCTTTTTTAAAATAAATGCAAGAAAGTTACTTCCCATAAAAGATATAAAACCATGATAGCTTTGCATTCACCTTGCATTTTAATTGTAAAAACACAACTTGGAAGGCTTGAATGTTGCCATCGTGAGACTGTATGGTTTTCTTTTCTTCCACCTATTTATTTAATCACTTTACAGGCTAATTAGCCCCCTCCCAAGACTCTACTGTTTGCTTGTTTATCGATTTTTTTGAAACAGGGTTTCTCTGTAGCCTTGACTGCCCTGGACTCGCTTTGTATTGTTTAAGATAAACTACTGAAGCAACAAAATCTAAAACCATAAGTAAAGCCAGGGAAACAGAAATTAGCTGGTAGAAAAAGAAGAGGGGTTATCTATGTAAGCACTAGAGAACGAGATCTGTGTAGCTATTTCCTCTAAATAGAAACACTCCCTTTGGAGGGAGGCAAGAAACGCATGAGCTACCTCCTCTAAAAGGAGCTCACAAGCATACGAGATCCACAAGGTCCCTTCCTAAAGTTACACAAGCAGTCACTTTGTTCTTCATGGAGCTGTTGCAAAGTTGTGTATTAAGCTCCATGGATACAACCCATACTAGGATGGGCTTTCCAGTTCATTGTGCCATCTATACTTCTATAAATCACCCCATAGCCATGCTTTATGAACCATAGCTAAACAGGACATAGGCTTTAGGGAAGACTTTACTACTATGATTTTTGCTAAATAGACAGCGTTCAACTCCTAATGATTTATCATAACCCTTTTGTTGTTGTTGTTGTTGTTTTAGCTTTTCTTTGTGTAGCCCTGGATATCTGGAACTCGCTCTGTAGACCAGGCCTGCCTCTGCCTCCTGAGTGCTGGGATTAAAGGTACAGAAAATAAGAGACTACAGAATGCTCAGCCCTAAGTGGAACACATAGAGCACTCCTCCTCTCAAGACTCAGGGATCACTGAGGAAGAGGGGAAGGAACAGTCTAAGTGCCAGAGGCAGTGGGTGATTAAAAGGAAACAGTGTCCTCTGGACACATCAGGCAGTTGCACATATTAACTCATGGTGTTTGTGACAAGATTCACAAGAACTGTACAAGCCCAAACCAGACCAAATCCCAGCATGAAGCAGGGAGTTGGACATAAAATCCTACCCTTAGCCAGGGGACTAGCTATTGGCGACTTTTAGCTGCTGAGAGCCAGTTTCCTCTAAGAATGTAACCTCAGGTAAGTCAAGCTTGCTCCAGTGGAAGACCACACATTCAAGAATAGCTGTGCAGCACCAACTGATGGTAGAAAAAAACAAACAAATTGGGGTAGATAGGAAAGAGAGGGTGGGTCTGAAATAAACTGGGGGAGGGAAGCAAATATGATCACAGCACAAAACACATTGTACAAAATTCTCAAAAAACTAGTAAAAAGAAAAGCTGAAACTTATAAATGAAAACACAGGGTATACTGTTCAATACATTGAGATGGGCAAGAACTTTCTGGATAGAACTTCAATAGCACAAAAACTACCCCAAAAATCAACAGATAGGATTACATGAAAGTTAAGTTTCTATACAGCTGAAGGAAACTATACCAATATAGCCCACAGAATGGCAGAAAACCTTTAACATCTGCACTTCAGACAACAGGCAAAAAGAAAGAAAAGAAAAGAGAGAGAGAGAAAGAAAGAGAGAAAGGGTGAAAGAAAGAGAGAGAAAGAAAGAAAGAGAGAAAGAAAGAGAAAGAAAGAAAAAGAGAGAGAGAAAGGAGAGAAAGAGAAAGAAAGTGAGAAAGAAAGAAGGAAAGAAGAAAGAAAGAAAGACAGAAAGAAAGAAAGAAAGAAAGAATTAATTTACAAAGAACTGCAAAAATAGGAAATAAACCTGCAACTCAACAAATAGGATAATTCAAAGAATTTAAAATACAGCAAGTTAAAAGAAAGAAGAGAGAAAAGAAAAAGAAAGAAAGAAAGAAAGAAAGAAAGAAAGAAAGAAAGAAAGAAGAAATAGCCAATAACCATTAAAAATTGTTCACCATCCTTAGTCATCAGGGAAATGTTTTGAGATAATGACTCAGTGCAGTCAGAGTGGCTGTCAGCAAGAAATCTGAGAACAAATATTAGAGAAGATGTGGAGAAAGAAGAACCTTCATTCACTGCTGGCAGGATACAACCATGATGGAAATCAGCTTGGAAGATCCTCAGCAAACTGGAAACAAAACTAGCATATGAAACAGCTACTGTACTCCTGGGCATACACAGAGAACTCTTTATCCTACTGCAGAGATATCTGCATCTCCATTTTCACTGCCTCTCTATTCAATACAGCAGGGAGATGGAAGACATCCTTGGCATCCTTCAAGAAGTCAATGAACAATGGGCAGAGTGCATGGAATCTTATGTAAGAAGTGGAAAATAGTAAGATCTGGAGAGGACAGGAACCCCACAAGGAGAGCAACAGAACCAGAAAATTTGAACACAGGGGTCTTCCCAGAGACTTATACTCCAACCAAGTACCAGGCATGGAGATAACCTAGAAGCCCTGCACAGATGTAGCCCATGGCAGTTTAGTGTCCAAGTGGGTTACATAGTAATGGGAAGAGGGCCTGCCTCTGACATAATCTGATTAGCCTGCTCTTTGATCACCTCCCTCTGAGGGGGGAACAGCCTTACCAGGCCACAGAAGATGACAATGCAGCCACTCCTGATGTGATCTGATAGACTAAGAGCAGAAGGAAGGAGAGGAGGACCTCCCTTATCAGTGGACTTGGGGAGGGGCATTCGTGAAGAAGGGGGAGGGAAGGGGGATTAGGAGGGGAGGAGGGTGAGGTTTATGGGGGGATACAAAGTGAATAAAGTATAATTAATAAAATAAAATTAAAAAAACAAATAAAAGGAAATAAAATTAAAAAAATTTTGACACATATATATAATTGAGTATTATTCAGCCCCAAAGAAAAACAAAAATAGAAAAATTTCAGGAAAATGGATGAACTTATAATGCATAATATTAAGCAAGTTCATCCACTCTCCGGGAAAAAAAACATACACACACACACACACACACACACACACACACACACACACACTCCCCCACATGTGAACGCTAACCCATAATGTTTACAATGTATATATAAAAGCAAATATACATGTGAGTATAACATTTAGGAAGGGGAACAATAAAGGGTAACAAAAAGAAAAATATATGAATGAGTTCACATATGTATTATATGCAAGGAGGCCCTCTGAGTGCTCTCTCGAGACAATAACAGTTTCAGCACAGAGCACATGCCTCAGTGGGCACTGGCCATCTGTGTTTCCATGAGAAGCTGTTACCTGACTGGTAGACAGGAATTTTAAATTATGGTTTTCATCATTTAAATAATACTGTAGGATGCAGTTCTTTGTAAATACTATTCAATTTAGTATATTCTTTACATGAATTGTAGCTATCCAATTAACACAGAGTGAAGCAGGTGTGTTTAAAGTCATCACAATTTTAAAGTTTCCGATAATTCTTGAGATACTGATATATTGCTTCTGAATCTCAAAGAGCAACCAGGAATTTGAAAACACTGAGAATCCACTTGTGCAGCCACTGTGGAAATCAGTGTGGAGATCCCCCCAAAAAAACCTGAAAATAGTTCCACACTATCACCCATTTACACTAAGTCAGCACACCACAAAAACCTTTGTGCACCCACATTTAGATCTGCAGTATTCACAATAGCTGAGGAAGTGTAAGCAATTCTTGATATCCATCAATGTGAGGAATTTTATGCAGCATCAAAAAAAATCATGACTGGGGAGGGAATGAGGGAGCGGGATACAGCTGGGACACAGAGTTAACAAAATGTAACTAAAAAGAAAAAAAAAAAAAAAGAAAGATAAAAAAAAATCATGATATTTTCAGAAAACAGATGTAAATGGAATCATGTTAAATCAGATAAGCCAGACTCAGAGACAAATATCACATCATTTCTAATACACATATATATTATATACATATATGTTTATATACATATATAAACCTATGTAGTTATATCCATATGTTTGTATTCACTTACTAGAAAATGAGTCATAAGAGGGGAGGAAGAGATCATAAGGGATGTGGAAAATAGGAATAACAACAGAAGACATGTAATAAGAAAGTACAAAGAGGACAAACTGGAGGGATACCAGGAGTCACCTGGAGGAAGGACAGAGAGGAGGGCAGGGAGGGGAGGGCACACAGCAACAAAGTATGACATATATGTATCAAGATGCCACAGTCTCATGCTGTGTGCTGACCTGAATAGTAACTTTTAACAATAGTCACCACTTAAAAGCTGAAGTCCTGGTATGTGGGGTTAACCCATTCTGACTAGGAGATGAAAGCACCATTTCTTTACATACATAAAACATATAAACTTACTCGAGTCTACCGTCATCTGAAGCAAACTGTCAATGACATTGGATAACAGTCCTTTACTGGATATTCTCAGGTGTTTTAGTATTACTGGAACAGCTTGGTACTCCAAAAACAAGGTTTTCCCTTCATCAGTCTTCAAGTCCAAACAAAGGGAATCAAATGCTTGAGCTAGGTAGTCCGCTAGAAACAACATAAACAACCGTCTATCATTGGTTATTCAATCAGAAACAGGTTAAAAAAAAGAACCACTGTTTTAATAAAAATATAAATACAAAAAAATTAAATGACAAGAGATCACAAACTAAATTTGGATTCATATTCTTTACTGGTTTATTAGAACCTAATAGAGAGAGAAATGGCAGTCCAATTACAAAGGGTTAAATTCATTTAGCATGTTCATATTTATGCTTCCACTGATTTAAACAGTACCAGTGTATCTTTGAAATAGCTTCTAAGATCGTATGTCTTACCGCTGGCTTCTAAATGCCTCCCCATTTAAAACTGTAACTATACACCAACTTGCTCAACACATTTTAGACAAGGATTTCTGTCTCCTAAAGAGCAAATATCACGCCATTCAAAAAACAACTTCAAAAAGACTAGGCTATGCTCTGGTCCACTACCCTCTATAACCCATCCATCATTATAAACGACAGCAAGGTTTTACCAAGACCACCACTGGAATGGCACTTTGAGATCAGATTCCTTAAATTTCCCTTTAAAATGTTCCACCTGTGACTGGCAAGCCATTAAATCACAAGAAGCGCTATTTTTTTAAAAATTTTCTTTTCTTTTTATTTATTACAGTTTATTCAGTTTGTATCCCCCCTGTACCTCCCCTCCCAATCCCACACTCCCTCTTCCCCACCCATGTCCCTCTCCCAGTCCACTGATAAGGGAGGTCCTTCTCCCCTTCCCTCTGATCCTAGTCTATCAGGTCTCATCAGGAGTGGCTGCATTGTCTTCTGTGGCCTGGTAAGGCTGCTCCCCCATCAGGGGCAGGTGATCAAAGAGCAGGCCAATCAGTTCCTGTCAGAGATAGTCCCTGTCCCCATTACTATGGAGGCCACTTGGATACTGAACTGCCATAGGCTACCTCTGTGCAGGGGTTCCAGGCCATCTCCATGAGTGGTCCTTGGTTGGAGTATCAGTCTCAGAAAAGACCCTGTGTCCAGACTTTTTGGACCTGTTGCTCTCCCAGTCTTACTATCTCCCACTTCTAAGAAGCATTAATTTAATTAGAATCAATGCAAAAAAAAAAAAAATCAGAGATTTGTATCATTACACTTTGATTCTGCAGATACCCCCATTATTACCTTTATAATTTTAACATTTTTAAATGTGTAAATTCATTTTCCAAAACATTCTTTCAGTATATGATTCCAAGAAATTTTTAAAACTTCATGCTGTTCACATTACATTAACTTTTTATTTTTTTTTAGTTAATATTTCTTTTTAAAGGAGAAGGCTTAACAAACAGGGTGGCATAAGCGCTCCATAAAGCATGCAGAGGCTGGTAGATCTCTTTGAGTTCCAGGCCAGCCAGGGCGACACAGACAGGACCTGTCTTAAAAAAAGAAAAGAAAACAAAAACAAGCTTCGAAGCCGTAAGTACTAAACTGAATGCCTAGTGGCGCCAGGCATGAGATGCCACTCTGTGAGCTGTTGGCTGTGGGGTGGGGAGCTGGGGATCACATGCGGCCATTGCTCTTATCTGTCTCTCAGAACTAGATGTTAAGAAACTTTGGTTGCAGAGCATGGAGAGCTCAAGCTGTCCCTAGGCTGCTTCCTTGCTGGCTTTCTCATTCCTGGAGGATGCCACTCAGGCTGCTGGAGAAAAAGGCCAGTATAATAGTCTTATGCAGCTGTGACCCTTACAAACTACAATAGCAACCTGCTGGGCAAGCTGTGCCCACTGGAGCAATGATGCATGACCGTTATGCTCTGGGGAAGTACCTCAGTTCAGTTCCTAGCTCCCATGTTGGATGACTCACAACCTCCTTTCAACTCCAGTCCCATGGGAACCAACACCTCTGCTCTCACATGCACACACATCACACAGGCACATACACAAAATTAGAAATAATAAAAAATAATTCTTTAAAACATGTATGAAAGAAATTTTGAGAAATTCTAATCTGTATCCATTATGGTATGCTATTTTTATTTCTAGAAGCATTTTAGTTCAAAGAAAACCAATACTACTTAATTTTTTTTTCACTTAAAAATAAACTCTGTGAACAAATGCATATTAAGAAAAATTACTAGGTTCTGTTCAGATTTCTCTGGCTCTCAACTTCATTTGTGCATATTGGCTTGTTCCTGTGCATGCGGAGGACAGACACTCATGTTAGGTGTCTCTTTCCTTATTTTTGAAGTCATTTTCCCTTTCCCATTCCTCCCTCCATCTCCTCATATGTACATCCATACTCTCAAATTCATGGCCTCTATTCTCTTGTTTTGAGCCACGGTCTCTTCGCTGAACTTGAATCTCAACATTTTGGATAGACAGGCTGGCCAGTGAGTGAGCCCAAGCAATGCTCCTGTCTGCAGCCCTCAGTACTAGAAGCAGAGACACACACTGCTGTGCTCAGGTTTTGTAGGGATGTTAGGGACCTAAACTCAGGTCTTCATACTTGCCCAGCAGATACTTCAGCCACCAAGCAACAGTACAGATAAGCAAAGGCTGACCTCCTCACAGGAACAAGTTTTGCAGCAGTGCCCCCTACTGTATTTGAAATTACCTGCGACAGCTAACATGATCAAGTGGACTATCACAGGGCTATTTGCTGAGAAAGATTCTTACTGTACAGCTACCTCTGCCTAGTCCGGAACATCATATCTAGATCAGGCTAGCCTTAAATTTGCCTTAGTTCTCTTGCCTTGGCTTACCTAGAGCTAATTACACATGTTCATCACTGAGTCCAGCCTGGGTGAGTTGATACCCCTTGGGGAAAGGGGGGAGTGGAGAGAGGGGGCATGAGGGGGAGCCCAGGAAGAAAAGAGGGAGGGGGCTGAGATCAGGCTGTAAAGAGATTAAATTAATAAATAAATAGAAAATAGAAAAAAAGAAAAGGGAGTGCTGCTGACAGCCTCCAACCCTTGCTTAATCTGGTGGCCTGGCCAAAGCATCTAGAAATGATGCCATGTGGACAAGCACTCAGCATCGTGTGCTCGTGAGTCTTCTGGAAGAAGACCCAGAATAGATCCCATGATGAGAAGCCAGTGGACAGCAAGGACGATCAGTCCAGAAAATACAGGTAGCTAAGCCCAGGCCAAATTTCTAATACAAGGCTCTGTAAACTAGTAAATTGAATATATTTCTTAAAGGTTTTGTTCTGTGGTGGGGAGGGACAGGGGACTTCCCTGGCCAAGAGTCCTTGCTAACAGGGCAGCCCCTAGAGGAGATAAGGGATCAGCAAGGGGAGGGAGCAAGCCAAGAAGTTGGTCAGGGGAATCTGGCAGCTCTCTGACTCACAAGGAACCATGTACTTCTTTATTTATACAAGTTTCACAGAACAAAGACGTACTAATGATTATCCAAGTGATACAGGGTATGTGTTTGATTTTTCATTACATGTCCAGGGTTACAGGTTCAGTTACAATTAGAGAATACAAAGAGAACAGATTTTATTATTATTATTATTATTAGCCCTATACCTCCAATTTAAAGAATCTAAAAAATATTTTCTCCAAAGCAAACACATTTACATTTAGCCTGGCAGTGTTTATAGTTTGAGAGCACTCCAGACAAATAGAAAATATATGAACCAGTCTTTTTATGAATAGCAAATACTAATACCTAACTTCTTTTACTATATGTTCCGTCAGCTATACTATAAAATAGAAAAAGTTTATTTCAGTCAATCTGTCTTATTTACCAAGTTTAATTCCTTCAGGAATGTACGCTATATGACCCCCCTCCCCATCTTTAAACTATATTTTCAGAGAGCTCTAAGCCTTGAATCTGTAACCTATTCTCCTGGCCAGTCAAGGTTTGTCAATTGTTTCTGTTTACTCTGCACCAATTATACTGTTTGAGTTTGCTCAGGGGCAGATGCCCCAGGAAGATTCCTGGAGTATAGCCTCATCTATTATGCGTTTATCTGTGCTTAATAATCTCCAGGGCATAAGGAAGACTTCCAAAGAGTGTCCAGATAAAGTTAATTTTAGGATTTTTGTAAAAAGACTCAGACATAATTTTCTCAGGAAAAACATCTAATGAATCATAAAGTCCCTAAGAATGTAACATGCAGAGACCAAAACCTAAAAGTTAGAGACAGAATGACAGTGATTGCAGCAATATGCTCAATCACTGTGCTGGAACTGTGTCAAGCAGCTATGCTGGCTTCATGATGCTCATAGTTCCCAGTGGATATGGCTATGACAGTTTTGTTTTGTTTCCTAATATGTGTGTGCACCTCATGCACGCCTCATACCCATAGAGGCCATAATAGGGCACCGGATCTCCTGGAGCTAATGTTAGGGGTAATTGTGGGCCATCCTACACGGGTGCTGGGAACCAAACCCTGGTTCTCTGTAAGAGCTGCAAGTATTCTTAAATACTTTCCAGCTCCGTATATGTTGTTTTAAGTCACTTGTTTGGTATTTTATTACATCAAAACAGCTAATGCAGTCTAACAAAACTTAATTGTGATTTCAAGTAAAACCAATTCTTAAAAATAAGCAGTGTCTATTGATAACAGCCAGCTAATTAGGAATTTACTATATGATAAACTTTTGCTGAACTTTTACATTAATTCTTTTACTTAAGCTTTAAAAAGTAAAATTGTAGGCCTGGAGAGATGGCTCAGTAATTAAGAGCTCTGGCTGCTCTTCCAGAGGACCTGAGGTCAATTCTCAACAACCACATGGTAGCTCACACCATCTGTAATGATTTCTGATTCCCTCTTCTGGTGTGCATAAAGACAGAACACTCATATACATTGAATAAATAAGTCTTTAAAAAGTAAATTGTAAATTAGGCCAGTGCTACAACATATATAAATCCCAGGACTTAGGAGGATGAAGAAGGAGGAGCTGGAGTTCCAGGTGGGCCTTGACACATAATGAGATGTCTCAAGCCTACCCACCTAAAAATATCATGATTAAAAAAAAAAAAAAAAAAAAAGAACTGATCTGCTCATGTCACAAAGCAGTAAGGCTCAATTTAAAAGTTACCTGTTGGGACTGGAAGTATAGCTCCATAGCTAAGAGTACTTGCAAAAAGACCCAAGTTCAGTTCCCAGAACCCAATGGCAGCTCACAACCACTTGCAACTCCAGTTCCAGGGGACCCACATCCTCTTCTGACCTCCATGGGTACCAGGCATGTACCTGGTACACATATATGTATGCAGGCACAGCATTCATATATTCAGTAAAAATAAATCTTTATGAAAGATAAAGGACTGACATCATTTTAAAACAGTAAGAAAAAGAGAACTCATCTGGCAGAAAATAGATCAAAGATATCAACAGAAAATCTATAGAAGAGAAACTGAACAAGGTTAAGTTGGGAGTGGTGTCACATACCACCAATTCCAGCACTCTGCAAGCAGAGACAAGAACACTTCTGTGAGTTCCAGACTAGCCTGGTTTACATAGTGAGACCCTATCTCAAAAATAAAACAAGTTCCAGTCTACGAAGGTCTACACAGTGAGACCGTATCTACAAAAATAGAACAAAATCATTATATGAAGCCATATTTTCATTAAATAAGACTGACACATATTTTAAAAAATCAGCACCCTAAATGCTGAATGGCTGGTTCAAGAAATGGTAGCCTACTCACCAAGTGTACAGACACACACATAGACATACAGATACCTTCACATATATACAAACACAGACACACATACTTACACATACACATGTACATGCATACCACACACAGGTACATGCACACATACATACACATTATAATAGCTGATAGGATATAACAGCCTCATCTTTTTTGAGAAAGATGGCAATGTGCACTGAAATTAGGGTCTGTCCTTTCATATATCAGTGTCATGTTGGTAAAAAGTGCTAAGGCATGTGTAAGTAAGCGCATGTTAATATTTGCAGTAGCAAAAATAAATGAGTAAACTATCCCATTAGTATCATGATTAAGTGATGACTGGCTAAAAAGTTAAAAAAAAAAAAGCTAAACAAAATATTTTAAAACTAACAGATTCAAC